>NW_026889805.1:15972500-16175000 GCF_033153115.1 Saccostrea echinata
GCTTTCTGACATTGAGATCAAAGCACAGAATAGAAAATGCCCGCCAAAATGAATTGTTTTGTTGCATGCTAATCTCGGTCTCAAAAGTCAAAATCTTAGCAAATACCAGTTTTCTGTGATCAATAATACAACTTAACAGAGACACTAATCCCTCTCCTTGCCTGGCCAATCCTAATACACTGAAATCTAACAATCTACCTTATCAAAACCCAAAGTTACAGAGGTAAGATAGAGTACCAACTACAAAACAGTTCAAAACTCATGTTCTCTTTGGGCTGTTGAATATACATAGTCATAAAATGTTTCTAGGAAAATATTATTGAACATCAACCAAAAAAAAAAAAAGAATTATTACAAATGTGAGGCAAATGGAAAAATGCATATACATGTATGAATTCAGAATACTGTATTATTAACCAAAAGCACAATCTGTGACACAAAAACAAAACAAAGAAAGCTATACAGTAAGATTAATACATATGTATTATGTTTATTATACTGTAAAAATGTATATGACTACAATAAAATTATTCTCCAATGACAGTGAAGTAAATGCTTAGAATCAATACAAATACCCCTCGATATATAAGACTAACGTACATTTTTGTTTTTACCATGGATGTCTGTAAGTCTATGTAGACTTCTGTCTGTTATCTGATCACATCCATGCAGGCATAATCCTAAAACCCTTGAAGGTCATGTTGTTGCCAATATCCTTAAAGTGTGAAAAGGTCATGACTCAAGATCATACCTCAAAGATCAAGGTTGAGGAAAATGAGTTGAAATTGTTTCTGGGCAATAATGCAGTCAAACCTTGTTATCTCGAACTCGAAGGGACCGAGAAAATACTTCAAGATATCCGAGGATTTGAGATATCCTGGGTAAAATACTTAAGGAATAAGCAGTTGAGACTTCAAAATGACTTTGACATATCCATGGTATTCAAGATATCCATGGCTGAAGTTCAACTGTATATTCAATACCTTGTATGTCATGATGATAAGTTATACTTTTATACTCAGTCTGGTTCAAGAAATGTTGCTGAAGAACAATGGGGAATGGGGAAGAGGAGAAACATCAAGTTTTTTGTTATCTATAGCTAGGTATGGTTATTGAAGCAGTTTTGAAGGTTCCCTGGGCTTTGCAGAAAGAATTTCTCAATTATATTTTTAACATATAACATACACAACTTTTTTTTCCACATATCCTTTTTAATAGTTATCAAACATTCATATCAATGTAAGAATTAAATCTTATTGAAAAAAAGACATACACTGAAGCTACTTGGGTCATTAATTTTTGATATATGTTTAAGATATGTAATTTATAAAAACTGCAAAACTTAAGTGATAAACTTGAACCTTTTTACTTTAAATTTGATTTAAATACTGCTACATTTACTAGTACATTCATAACTATGTGACATAGGCTGAAAAGTCTATCAATGGTTATTACAGAATATTTTATGAAAGTGTCTCTTTTTTTATGGTCCATAAACATTATCAAACTAGATAAACTTTAGATGAGCAGTCAAAAGGGGAAACCGGAAAATAATAAATCAAATGGCTAATGGTGAAAATTACCTTTGGGCAAGCACTATGACGAAGAGAAATCTAAAGACAATTATCTCAAAATGGAACCCAAAACTGGGCATAAGCCATGTCAAGCTTGCATCAGTGTTTATTCTATGTGACCATGTTAAGGCTTCATTGACCACTTATGGCAGTGATTATATCAGTCAGATGGAATAATATTTTCTTTTAATTTATAAAGGTACATAGTGTGTTTGTGGGGAGATTCTAGCTACCGGCTACAGGACTGCCCTCCTGATGGAGACAGATAGGAAAGCAATACGACGAGCCATACTGTCCATAACAATCAAAGCACTCAAGAAAATTAGCACAAAAAAGTGGGTTGATTTCATTTTGGTTAAAAAGCCCCTAAGATCCACTTGAAAACATTAAATACATCACAGTCATAAAACTTCACCATATCTTCAAGTCAAGCCATTTCTACCAATTCTATTTCATTTTTTTATTGACAGAAATTTTACTTGCAATCTACAATTTCAACACACACACAAAATAATAATAATAATAAAAATATCTATGTATGTATTTCTAATTCAAAATATTCAGTTTGGACTTTCTCAGGTAAAATCTTTATAACATAGACCTTTATAATGTGAAAACTTAAATAGTTGCTGCTATAAGTTTACAGACTTTCATTTTTTTTTTTGTCCCCAGGCTCTAGGATTCAATAAAGTCCCAATCCCAACAGACAGTAAACTTACTGTCATAAAATCTGGTCTCAATTACCACACCTTTTACAGGCTGGCTTTACAAAATTTAATTGAACAAGTTTGTGTATTGAAAAGGAGAGTTAATTATACCATCATAAAGAAGTCTGGAGGTATTAACTGGCCAATTCCGAATTCCTAATCAAAAAGTACACAATTTATCGTCTTCATTTGCCTATTTGATGGTACATGTTGGCTACCTCCAAGAAGGTGGGATACATAGACCTTTACAAATTAAGATCATTTATCTCATAAACTTTCAGATCAATCCATTCTTAAAAATAGACATGAAATCAATGAAATCAGGAGGAATAGAATTAAGGCCTTAAATATGAACCGTTATCTTCAAAAGAATTTATGTACATGTATCCTGCCCTTTGCAATTATACGAAATTACGAAGTTAGGAGTAAAATCTTTCTAAAAATATTTTGTGATCATTAAAGTAACCTGATTTACATCAGATAATTAAACTACTGAAGAAAGTAATTCAATACAAGATTTGATATTTAGATTTAAATATGTGATTAGTGGTGGAAAAGATGAAAATCTTTTTTTTTATTTTAAACCTTAAAATATTTAATCATGGCTGATCTGATTGAGACTTGACCACAAACAAATAAGACTTCAGCATGTTCAGACATTCCTCAGTGATCCACCTCTGAATGAAAACATGACTCACCATAAAAGGTGTGATTGATAGAGCTATCAACTAAAGAATGAAAATTACACCAGGTTACAGGACAAGTATACCTCATAACTTCTTGATTCCGTTCAACAAAGCCTTAGATAATGAGAATGCTTAATGAGGAAAAAATATGTCATTTTCTATCAGTGTGTGGGAAATTGAAAGTAAAAAAAATACCTGCAAATAGATGAAATTCCTTAAATTTATCAAAATTAGATAATATTTTTTGTAAAAGCCAAAGTGAATTTAATAAAATAATATTTGTTAAACTCACCATTCATTGACAAAAAAAGTGAAAGCTTAATCCAGCCTTGAAATTTTTCAGCAAATTTCCAAACATTTAAAACCAAAATATCAGAATAAGTTGTTCTAAAACTATGGCACTTGTCCTTGCAAGCAATCTGTATACCTCACACTTAGAAATAAGTATTAACAACAATCTTTTTAAAAACTTTCTATTGATAAACATCAAATATTGTATGTACCTCCTGTTCATTGTGCCATAGAAGTTTGCATGATGGAGAAAATAAAATTAGAAAGATAAAATCTGAGTGAAAAGCACCATACTAAAAGTTGGTGAGCATACAGTGAACACAAACTGAAAGTCATTTTACTGCAAACTTGTGCTTTTGCCAGAGTGTCACCAATGTCTTAGTATACAAACACAAACTAGAAGCATGAAATAAGTTCTGTGAATGAACAAAAACTTTTCTGTTATAACTGATCAACAAAAAAGATAACTTTCTTTTTTGTTCACCCAATTTTCCTTCCATCAATGAATTTTGACACAAGAGGTCAGAAAATTGCTTTCCCTGTACCAGAGATTTAGCTGAACTCACTGTGGAGACTATGAATGGCTATCATACTAAAGCCAACTCCCATCTGTGAATCTCATAAATTAAGAAAGCATGATCGTTCACAAAAAGCCCATTTATTACTTCACACATCATGAGGACCAACCATTACTATATCTCCTTTGTTGGAGAAAATTTACAGTGTAAATTATTTTCCTCTTCAACATCTACATATTAAAACAAAATCAAAGCATGAGGATAATTAACTTTCTGAACCCATATTTCATAAGCAGATCAATCTGGACATTACAGTTTGAACCCTATCTTGAAATCAAACAGACATTTTAATGAGGATTTTCTATATTTGATGCTTTATGGTCAATCAAAATGAAATCATTTGTTTCACTAACCTGGACATCAGCAGCAATTTGATTAACTCTCCCCATCTGAGTGGTCAACACTATATGATGGTTCTGTATTGCCTAGTCTTTGTACTCCGAACTTCCGCTACAATAATATTTATTCCGTTAATCACCTATTTCTAAATTAGTATCTTTGTAACGTGAACTATTGGCATTTAATTCTTTAATGGAGACTGGCTAACTAGAATCAATTTGATACTTATACAAATGTATCTCTTGTATTAATCAGATTTGCCACAAAAACGTACTGCAAAGGGAGAACAATGAATTCGGAATCATGTAGTCAGAGACTGTAGAAGATTTAATGTCAGTGGAAATAAATCTAATATCATTGTGTATATCTGACCTACCCTGCGTGCCACCTTACCCACACACAAATTGTTTATGGCAAACTTTTGAAATGAACAACAAATCCACTTCTGTTTTTTTTTTTTAATGGATGACTCTGAAATAAAATAAATGGATTTAGTTACAGAACTTTTACATAGTCTTTAGATAAAAGAGAAATGATAAAACTTCTAGTATACTTGTCAATATGTATCATTCTTAACCGAAATGTTATTTTTAAATATTCTATGTGAAATAGTCTAAGCAGTTTTTGCTGTGATCCTCTAACTACTAAGTCAATTTATCATATCATCTAATCTGTTTAATTGGCATCAGTTACTCAAAAAACTTTATATACATATAATATTGTAACACTGATAATTGCACACTCTCTTTTCAGGATTCTTTTTTCACATATACCATATATACAAAGCTAAATATCTTACGGTACATCATAAAACCTCAAAAAAAAAATTAAAAAATAAAAAAAATTATGAATTTACTAACAAACTTTGAATCTTTTTTTCCACTTAAAAGTTAAACATATTTTACAACCACACAATTTTGTCTCCTTCTCTGCAATTGTCTGTACCAACTATTGTTGTCAAGGGTTAAAAGTGTATCTCTATCAATCTGCCAATTAAATGAATTAAACGGAGAGAACTGGTTGACTCATTAATGATTGCTCGTTAGTGTGATCATGGCCAAGAGACAAGGTGATATGTATCTCATACATCCCTCCCAATGTTTAAAAACAGATTTATGATAAATCTCGATAACACCTGAACGTTGCTTCAAAGCGATTAAATGCTCCATTGTGCTTCAAAACTTACCTATGCAAGAAATGAGGGAGGTTTTTGTGCTACATGAATTCGTGTGTGAACCCTGAAAGTTACGGAGCTAGACATAAATTATGATAGAAACAGATATCATCTTATGATTTCTTTTATGATAAGAATCCAGAAGATAAAATAGTGACATACTCAATAGAATCACACTTAAAATCACACCCTATCTGACAAGTTGTGAGAAGTTTGTCAGAAATAGTTTAATATAACAAACTTTGCTACAAGCGTGATTCGGTTACAATAATAGAGACACAAAGAGGTCCATCAACCTATGGGATTGTTTTGAATTGTCTGTGATCCCAGGTCCTCGTCTTATATCTATAGATAAGAAATGAATTTTAAAGATAATTAAATGAATAAAAACCATTTAATAGTGATAATGCTATTTTAAAATTAAAAATAAATCTACACTTGTTTTTTTTGAATGTTGAAAACTTGAATTTTTTTTTTTTTTAGTGTTTTGTTAGGTGATTTCTGATTATTAAAAGGAAACTGCATTACATAAAACAAAATATCTCTGACTAGATGAAAGTCATTTCAACCACAAAACAATTGGATGAAATACAATTATTCTACAGAACTGACCACAATATCTTTAGCCTTATTAAAGTCCAAAATTATAACCCTTGTGATCATTTAGTGCCATCAAAACAGGGATAGGCCATGAATATTAAACAGTTGCTCATAGTTTAATAAGAAATAGAAATATTTTCCCCCGCAATGATTGACAGGTTATTGCTACATTAGATGCTTTATTGAGTTGTTACTCACAAGAATAAAGACATCAAAACAAATTTTCCCAATATTGCTTTACTGATAAAATCAGCTCATTAAAGGCAAAAAAATCACCTTTGTTGAAAAAAAATTAAGTTACAACAAAAAAATAAAAGATAAAGCCATTAACTTTTGGCAGTGTAGCAACCCGTTCTAATTGTCATGATCATATTCATAAAATACAATGTACATTTAGGAAATTATAGCACAGCAGGTGTTCCAAAGAAACTATATAAAAATTGCCCATCTGCGATCATATTTTTTGGACATTAAACCTTCAAATCATGAAATGTGTTATTTATTTGCACTTTGACTTATGTACAGTATACTACATCACTTAAAATGTGCCATTTATTTCTCTTTCTAAACATACATTTTTTTCATTTCACCCATATTCTCTCTCCTGACTAAAATCAGAGGTTACAATGACTCTGTGAAAAAATACATGCATGAATGAATTTTAAAGAGAATGTTTCATAGAAATTCCAATTTTATAAGATTCTGAAAATATACAATTATGGACTCTTTTGGTGGTGAATATGGTTTGTTATTCACCAGAAAAAATTATTAATATTGATATTTTTCTCAAGTGAATAACAAACCATATTCCAAAAGAGTCCATAATTGTTTTATTATATACCGGTAGTCAGGATTTGAATAAAAAAGACATTGAAAACTGCATGATGATACCATTTTCAGTAGAAAAATTAAAAAAAAATGTCCAGATTGCAAATTATAACTTCCGTGTTTTTCTTGGCTGTGTGTAAGACATCGAAATGTTTGGAAACTAATCCTGCGATAGACTTGCCTAACATTTTTCCTGGCTCCGTCCGTTGCAACCATTGTTTTCAACGTTGTTTGAGGTATTGATTGTGACGTCACAATGCTGCTGCACGGCGCAATCAGACCCTCTGGTGAATGCAGCATCAAATCCAATGAATATATAGTATAAATGAACTGTTTGCGCTTGTATAGATTATGTAGGGACTATTTATAGACTATATAATAATTCTAAATATTTACAATATCATCTCTCCCATCAACAAACAAAACCATAAAACACATCATGAGTACTTTGTAGCTGCATCAAGTACTTAGTCACAACATATAATTTTTTTTCACCAAATGACAAGAACTGTTTTCAAATAAAAAATATCAGTTTTCCAAAAGACACTGGAAAAAATATTCATAAAAAAATCAATTTAAAGTTAAATATCAGAGGAATAAGACGTTTCTGCTATGTCTGAAAAATTACATACAATACCTAATGCCACTGCAAACTGCTCACCAAGTCTATACATACAGAGCAAAGGTAAATTGATCCCAGTTCCCTGGGAGTTCCAGGACATGTGAGAAATAGTGTCACCTCAGGTGTCAGAAAGTCCCCAAAGAAATTTCTGATGAGCCCCAGCTGAATATCCAGCAGACATCATTAGCACCTGATCTGTCCTCCAGGACAATTGACCAGTGTCCAAGGTCTCAGATCACCTGTAAGGTACAATGAGTACATAAAAATTCTACTCCAGAGTCACTGAAATCTGTAAACTTTTAACCAAAATTTTCAGCATGCTCCATAATTCAGTAATCTGTAATTAACTTTAAACAAATTCAACAGATTATCAAAAAAATTATTGTTACCCAAATATGTCTTTCACAATTTTCCCTTTCAAGAGATGGTGGACTACCCATTTTCATATACAACATGGTGATTAATTTAAAATCATATACCACAAAAAAACTCAATCCTAATCTGAGTGCATTAACATCTTTACCTCAAGCAGTGATCATTAGCACATTAATTTCATACTGTGTTCAATACAATTCCTTACAGTTGTTGCTCACATGCCCTCAGTTTACTCACAAGTCTAGAGATAATGAGCTAATGAGCTGCAAACTCTGCTTCTGATTGACAGAGCACCTTTATTGAACTTATTAACCACATACAGAGGAATGAAAACTGTACAATAACCAAGTTGTAGTACTAGTATTAAAGCAACGAAAGCATTGGAATGGGTCATCCTGTTCTTTCAAACATAAAGCTGCTCTCAGTGATGAATTTATAGTGAGTTACTGCTAACACGCAACTACCGGTACATGTATCAACAGACTGCAAGTTGTATCAGTATATTCAAAGAAACATAATTTACATGCTATAAATAAGTAATGCTCATTGGTAAAATAACTCTGACATTCTCATGTGTCAACTATAGAGAGATTGTATTGAATGTTGAAAAAAAATTGATGGGTTGTTTCATTTGGACTCTATCAACTTCTTACTTCTTTCAGATTCTTTAAAATAAGTAATTTCTAATTCTAGAGATGTATGTTGCAATAACTTCTGGTGTCAAATTAAAACAATTTCAAGAAAAAAATATATTTTGAGAAAAAAGCTTATATTTAACTAGCAATATACTTTTACAGCTCTGTGCTTTGGAGAATTACTTCAGTTACAGTTAGCCTGCAACTTATTCAAATAAGCTTATTTTTCTTTTGTCAAATTGAATAAAAACCATTTTTTAAAGCAATAAAATGGAAAAATTCTGTTATACAAATGAATCATAAATAAAATTGATTTGAGTATACAGATGGTATCAGTAGTGAAAGGGTCTAGAAAAAGCTAATGATATCCCAAATGTAAGTTCAATGTATCCATTAGACTGGTACAATCTTTTTCATCACTCACTGACTCAACTTAATTCCATCTTCAGCAAACTTTGAACAAAACTCTTCATTCATATCCTATGTCTCCTTTCTACATTTTATTAATACATTATAGGGACCACAGGATGTATATTAATAATTGTAATGTTTGCTTTCAAACATGTAATCTACCTCAAAAATCAGTTCTTCCTGGTCTGACACTGTTAAACTTATATTATCACGAAAGCAAACCAAGTCCCTCTCTGTTAGGCTGCACATGCAGGCTTTCTCACTTCTTTGATGGTATTCAGTTAAATTAAAATGCTGTGCAAATTACACAATATTTAAATTTTTTTCTTTAATTATTAATACAGGCATAATTTTTGTTTAATTTACAGTTCTACTTTGATAATGAAGTGCAGTTTTAATCTAATTGTCATTTATTTCTGTACCATAATCCTGTCTTCCATGTTCATGGCCTATCAAGTACAAAACTATGGACTTGAATTGATATTACTTGTTTCCAAATTTAAGTCTCATTAAGATTTGAATATCAATACCAGTATTTTTTGTCATTATACATTTATTCAATATTTTTGAACATTGAGCACCATCTAACACATGTGAGATTCAGTCATACAAAAAAACTGAGATGATTTGTTGGCCATAACAAATGTGCTCAACACTCCTAAATAAACATCATTACTCAAAAGGTGGGGCATTGCCTCTACGTGGCTCCAATCCCATCACTTAATTATAAGGGTCAAGATTCACTGAGATTTCTCCTTTTGTTTGCTGAGACATTTCAAACTAAATCTTTTATTTGCTCTTTTTTCTGAAAAGTATGTAAAGCTGCCATTTAATTTCTTCATTTCTAATCTTAGTATAAAGAATTCGGTACTGAATCTTTGCATTTCGGAAGTTTTAGTCTTTAATCCAACAACAACAAAAAATAATTTATAGTAAAATACATGTAATAATCAATTAATCAATGTCTATTTAAAAGCATCAAAGTCTGTCTATTATTAATTTTGGTTGTTGTCAATAAGAGTTGAAAATATGAACAAAAAATATTTTAATTAATAAATATATATTCAAAATTTCCTTTAATGCAGACAATGTCCTATTTGGAAATGCAATTTGTAAGGCGGGCAGTGCACGTCTAGTTTTCAAAATGTACAAACTCTTTCTAAGACTTGCTACAGAATTGTCCAGTATTTATCTCCTGAAAAATTCATGACATTAAACAAATGCCCAAAATAAATTCAACATAACACCTGCATGTGTGGGGTCAAACGAACTCCCCTAATTAGCAAAATCCAGGGGGTGTTACCATCCAAATCAAACTGTAAGGTCTTCAAAATCACAAGCCAGGTCTATTTGCTTATTGACAAAGTGACATAAAACATAGAATTGAACTGTTAGCAGTCTTGTCCTTTAAGGATTGAATAGTGTGAGGTCTTGGCACCTTCACATTATCCAAATAAAGAAACAAGCCTGGAATGTTTCTCGATGGTTAACTTTACATCACAAAAAACTCATTTTACATGTTGATATCACATCACTGTGAAAAATCTCTCATTAAATGTAACTTTATCATGTGCAAAAATACATTCATTATTTCAAGGGTTTTTAAAATGTGTAACATTGACACCTCTTGGTCTGTAATTATGTTTGAATTACGGGACTGTCATAGGCAAGCTTGGAACTCTGTTTGGGACTTCAAAGGTTAACAAAGAAAATGCAATACAGCTGAAATAATTCCACCATGAATACATTTCCTATCTTTACACAATTTACAAGAAAAAGCTACAATTCACTCTTAAAAGAAAAGAAAATTAGAAACTCTGTCCATTGATGGTTAAAGTTCTGTGATGGTTTAAGCGTACCACAAATAGGAAATGGATTTTACAGGAAAGTTTTGCAGTGAATGACTGCAAAGATACACACTTGGTAGATAATAAATACCATAGATTTGTCTGAATAAATGGTATACATTACACTAAAAGTAATTTGTGTCCTGTCCATTGGCTTTTTTGAATGATACAAATTGATGGGAAAAAAATCCACAAAATTAGATTCAATGCAACTTAAAAATAAATGAAACAGTTGAAAATGAGTGAATAATGATGACAACTATTGACAAAATAAGAAGCACTGTCCGTCTGTCACCTACAAACCCAATCCCAATGTCATCTGCTAGTGGATATATCATCTCTACTTGATACCGACGATGCCACATTACTTTCTTTAAGGTGCTCATCACACAAACCCCAATAAAAATAAACTTCTGACTTTTATTAGATTAGGATGATCTGTCCCTTCTCCGATGACAAAGGAGTCTGAGTGGACCTTAAAGTGACAGTCATAAAACCACTACATAAAAATCTTTTTCATCTGTTGTAAACAAGGGACAATTTACGGTAAAGTCATGAAATGAAAAAAAAAACTTTAAAAATCTTATTTCATAGACTCCAGACACTGACTCATCCAACCTGTATTTCCTGAATCTGGACTTTACCATAAACATCTGTGAAAAATACATTGACATCAGTAAGATGGTTATTACATACAGATTTTTTTCTCGTTCATCGACTGTTACCTCATCAAGTTCACTGGCTAAAGGTAGACAACTCTTAAAAGTGCATTCATAATGGACAATCATACAACTAGAAATAAAAGAACAAAAAAAAAAAATTCATTTCCTTACTCTTGATATCAGAACCAGCTATATGATGACATTTAAAAATGAATACAGTTTCTCTGAAAATACAATAAAAACATATTTTCTCATTAAAGTTTCAATTTTTTCTATTCACATACATGTAATTTACTTTGATGACTGGAAAAGTCAACCAGACATATTAACAACAATTAGGAAAAATTAGCTTATTAATAAAACTTACCCACTTACTTCTATTAAATTTGAAAGAACAAGCTAAGAAAAAGTCTTTTAGATAATGCATTTTCTTTTTCTTAAACCAAATTCTTGTTTGAAAGCCGTCGCAAAAAAAAAATAACATTACTGTAAATTTTAGGGATGTCAACGAATATTCGAACATTCGAATATTCATTCGATGAATTGATATTCGAATATGAATTTAAGATTTGAATATTCGATGTTTTTCTGATTTCATAAAAAGAAGTACTGTGGTTAATAAATTTTTATTAGAACAGTGCTGGAATTATCCCCGTTTAATTTACTAGCGATCAATTTTGATCGCCTGATTTCTTTCACTACTTTCATATCTTATGTATCTACTAAATTATTTTGTTTTGAGTACGGTGTTAAAGAATTATACAATAATGCTTTATCTATAATACAAAATGTACTTTCATCGTTTTTATTAAATAAATACGATCGGATCTAGAATCGAGGACATCAAAAGAAAACCTTTTTAAAATGTCTAAAAGACGTGTAGGGTATACTTATCAAATAAATTTAGTTGATCATTGAATGAATGTCCGATAGAATTAGTCTGTAATTAATATTGTTAAGGGCTCAATTTCAGAAAAAATGTGTAAATTATTTAATTATCTCGGGTTGTACATAATCCTGAATTTTATATTCATTATCGGGAAAGTAGTTAATTACCTAGGAAAATTGTCTATGGAAATATTTGTTTATATTTTAAAAACATTGTATCAAAGATTATCATCATATCTCTTATTAGACTGATAATTGTAATTAATTACACATATTGAACTCTGAACAGTATATGACTATCTTGCCTTTGGTAAGATGACTGGTTCCCCAGTTGGAGCTACTATAAATACACATGTATCATTTGTTAAATTGATACTTTTCTACATTTAAATCAATTATTTATTTCAAACATTGACAAATATCAAATGGAATTTCTTATTGTACACCTACAAAAGTCTTCATACAATTTTACTTCCAATATAAGAATACGTACGCTAATTAACCTTTCATGAGAGCAGGATGATGTATATTAAAAATAATCCAGATTTAAGGAGGCTGGGGGGTCAACAAATTAACCACCAGATATAACTTATTTTTTTAGATATATCTTAAGCTGTCAACTATCATTTGGCAAAGAAAAAATTCATACATTTTAGTTTTAAAATTTGATCATTTTTGTATATCTTTATATGGAACTCTTCTTCTAAAGGAGATCAATATAGTCTAAAAATGGCCACGACCACCCAGCCTCTTTAATTTATTTTATCAAATATTCGAATATATTCGAATACTTTCATTGAATATTCAAATATGAATTATTGACAAAATTGACATCCCTAGTAAATTTTGATTGTTTCTCACATCACAAGAAAATACAGTACACACATGAAATACAATATCCAGTGTTTCATATCATTTAAATTTTATCTATATAATAATATATGTATTTACATCCACTGAACATTATTTCCTTTATTTCTTGTGAAAACAATTGCTGTTTATCAGTCAATAAATGCCATTTTAAGCAAGTAACCTGCATAGATTTCTTGATCTATCATAATAGCTTTTCCATCAATTACGCATACAATGACATACACATGTATATGATACAATCTTTTATAACATATTTAATTATGTAACATATGTTTGGAAAAGGTTAAAGCGACAGAGAAAACCATTGTAACTGGTCTCAAGAAACTCTCCCAAATTCATTGTAGGTATATACTGTTCATATTACAGGTGTCCAATATCACATCAACCCCAGTCCACAAAATTCAGTCCTCTAAGAACATCTTGTGAAGGGGGCAGGATGGATAGTGGAGGGTTTGGTATTTGAGCCACATGTGGAGGGATTTCATACACTGGTAAAAGAGGAGCCTTTTCATCCTGATCATTTACTTTAACCTCTTTCTTTAATCTCTTAGATAACCACTCTGAGAGCTTTTTTTCAGGATCTTCATCATCTTCTAAATTCCTCTTCTTCTGTTCTTTGGCCCGTTGCTTTTCTTCGACCAGTTTTTCTAGCTCTGTCCTCCTTCTATCTGTCAGATGTGAAAATTTACAGTTGTCCATAAAATTACAGATCCCACTGCTAAGGAAGTTTTTGCAGGGTCTCTTGGAAAGTTCATCTTGAAGCATAATTTCTGGGTTTCTGTAGAGAAAAAAGTGTAAGTGAAAAAAGTTTTGGTGTAATTTCTACTCATTCTCACAAGATATAAGCTAGATTAGAATAGTTCCTTGATTACAATATTAAAAAACTCTGCGAAATTCTTGAAATGTTGAAGTCGTAGACATGCTAGCTATACAGGTCCGGCACAATCTCTTGATTAAGCTATATAGCTTGATTTAGCTATATAGCTTTATTAAGCTATTCAGAATAGCTTGATTTAGCTATTTTATCACACTTTTTTCTCAAATATGTTATTTTCCAAGTATGCATAAAAAGTCACACTTTGGTGCAGTGATGATATTCAATCTTGAACTCTTATGAAAATAATGCATGTAAAAATCACTCATCAAATTGCGTCTCCTTAAGAGCCTTTGTACTCAAAGTTCTAAAAGTTTTGGGGCTATATAAAGCAATTGATACAGTTACTTCTTCAATGAAATTATAAAGGAGGCCAATTATGGTCAACAAGATAATTGATTGGTAATAATTCAGTACAATGTGAGGCAATCATACTTATCTATGCCTCAATGCACACAAGGTAGTGTACAGTTACCCAAACAATGGAAATTCATCTTTTTCTTAAAAGTATTCAAATGCTGCAATTTTAGAACTATCTTTGATTTGGGTTGTTGACTTGATAATCCATATTACATATATGAATAGTCAAATACTTGCGACTTTTTGTGTATTTTGTACAAATAACATTTTTGTGAAAATCTGCATATAAATAGCTTTATCAAGCTATTTTGAATAGCTTAATAAAGCTCTATAGCTATTTCAAGCTATATAGCTTTATCAAGAGATTGTGCTGGACCTGCTATATATGTATTCATACATCACTCAACCATATGGCCATACCTGAAAGAATCATAGTGGGCTTTTTTATTTCTTTGATGTTGAACCCCTTTCAGATGGTTTTTACGATGTGTAGGATTATCTGCGAATGATTTGTCACAAAAGTCGCAATAATATCTCCTGCCCATCTGTAAACGTTCGTAAAAAGGTTTTGTTGACAAACTGGTTCTCAGAAACTCGAAGAGAAGAACCAGTTTAAGGTCGATTTTTAGCTCTTACATGGAATGTTTCCACCAACAGTCTTTTTTTTTTTTTGGATTAGAGGGGGAAAAACGCTATTCAGTTTCATCTACTGAATCCAACTTCTTTTGGACCAAGCCTCATTAAAAAAATATTTTAATTTATTAGATCATTAAATATTTGTACAGCTATCCTGTATAAATAGGATGTGGGCAGTATGCAATTTTTGTCCCTATGAGATTTAGCAGAGATGCAATATCTTTGTTAACATCAATTTTATTTACTGATCTAATTTATAATTGTACAAATATGATGAACATCAACAATATGGTAAAAAAGAAACATAACTACCGGTATATGTCTTTGTCAATTCTTTATTTTCAAATTTAATTAAATCTAAGCTGACTATATCATCCTAAAATCCAAATACTGGCCAATAATAAAGATGAAACACTTTTACCCCTAACCAATTCAGTTGACAGATTGTAGAAAAAAGCAGTATTTAAAATGTATCACCAGCAGATAAAGTTTATCAATACATATTTTAATACTTGAATATTTGACGAGTAAAGCTAATATGACTTTCATAGAAACATATACATTTACTTTCTAAGTAAATGTGTCACTGAATATTCAAATACCTACAAAATTACACAACGTATAAATGAGATGAATCATTTTTATCATTCTGATCTAAAAATCCGACCCTGATAGCCATGTTACGTTGAACTAAAGCTAAATACCATTGTTGGCCTCTTATAAATCAACATAATTTTCTTCAACACACTCTGAATGTACATGTACAACATGGAAGGAAAAAATCAATTAAAGGCATAACCAGAAAGGCGTCGACTTTGAAAGACTTACTTTAACAAACAACTGAATACAAATGGTACCTGTTTTACATTTTGAATATTATTCCACTTTATTTGTACAGTCAAACCTCGTTATCTCAAACTTGAAGGAACCGAGAAAAAAATTCTAGATATCCGAGGATTCAAGATATCAAGGGTAAAATACTTGATTGAAGAATAAGTGGGATGGGGAATCACAAATCACTTAGATACATCCATGGTATTCGAGATATCAGTGTTCGAGATACTGAAGTTCAATTATGTAGATCTATTTGTTCAAATGATGATATATAAAACACCATTAAACTTCACAGATAACAGACACCATAAATGTATACCCAAGGTAAACTCTTAAAAAATTCCACAGCCATGTTTTTTAAAAAGAGGAAATAAAAATACTGTATACAGTCATCAATGCATTTTTTTCAGCAGTTACACTGCAACGTGCATGCACTGAAATTAAACAAAGAATATTCATATTAAAAGGAATGAGAAGCACACATTCAAGAAAAGTGAAAAACAAAACCAGATAGCTGTAAACCCAATTTTTTTTCTACCTTCTTCCAACCTTCTTTTTTATCGCCAATAATCGCAGTACAGTTAAGGTGCCAAATGGAAATATTGGCGAATTTTTTAGATAGGAAATACATTCTTTACAAGGATGGGCGTTTCTTTTTAGGACTTTACTATTATCGGACAAATGCAATGTGGTTGAAAACTACATGTTGAGGACGATTAGATTTCTTATTTAGACTTGTCACGTGACGTGGCAGTCACGTGATTTTAGCAAATATACCTGAAGTATTGAGGTCATCTATAATTTCTAATATTGCAAGTGCATAACCAAGTTAAAAATCTAAGTTTAACATATAATTATTTTCAACACTCTTTGTAGTTTGTGAAAAGTGCTGCGAACCTATATAGATTCTACTATCTAATTGCTAAAATTACATTTGTTAGACCGTATGTTGAATATTTTGCTGGTCAAGTACATTATAGATATAATTAATTCATTTGCAAGATTTCAACAGGTTCGCAGCACTTTTCAAATATCTTCATACTTCTTGAGTTTATGTGTAAAAGCTTGTCATAATTCATTGAGTGTATGCCCTTGCAATATATCGATTTATTACGACCCTTCTATCACCCTTCAATGAATCTGCATACAAATATACGACAGTATCGCTTGTCTAGGGAATGTACGGGAAGTATATGAATAAAATCATAAAATAGACATCGCATCCAAGTTAATGGCCTTTTATATATCTACAATTTATATTTTATTTAATTACAAAATACATTTTTCATTGTATAAATATAACTTGATCCGCCTCTCACTACATACAAACTGCGTCAAATTTTACGATATGACGTCACATTGACAAGTGCATTGCGATCAGTGAATTGTTTATATATTGCTGTGTGGGATTTAACCAACGATAATAATGCATGCACTAGTTAGTATTGATGTAGTTTAAAGCTATTCAACAGTTTAAAATAGCAAATCATTTCATTTTGTGGTAATTTGAAGAACTTATATTTTTGTGTGATGTCATAGTAAGCATTTCCCATATAAATTAGGCCCCGCCTCCTTACTGCAGCCTTAACTGTGCTGCGATTCTAGCATCGAACCAATTAGTTAACTATGAATTTGTGTAGAATGTTTCTTTAGTCACTATAATTAATGGAACCTTGAACAAAAGTTATTGTGAATGATAGATGGTTTGGAGAATTGTCTGAAAAGTACAAAATACATGTGAAGAAAATGAAAACTGTGTACAGTATTTTTAAATTTCATAAAAATGTAAAGATACATGTATATAAATCCATCAAGTTTACTAATATTTAACACATCTCAAAATCAAAATATTAAATACACAGACATAGCTACAATAAAACTGTTTTATTTAAACCCAATTTTGTGTATCTTAAAGGGAAATGATTCTGTAAAAAACCTTGTTATATATGGCATTTAATCGTTGAGCACTGGTAAATAATTTCGTAAAAATCTATTTGACCCAATTTCATTGTAATAATAATCTTCCTTTTCATTAATTTTTTTAAAGACCATGAATTCTATCTAGAATAACCTACACCAAAAGAATGAATAGCAATAAATTTATAGGAAAATTTGTAATAATGGGGAGGTAACTCCATTAAAACAGGAACAAATTTCTATTCCTCAGGCTGTTTTGAATCTGGTTCCACTCATATTTTGTCTTGATGTAGTGAATAGCTCCTCGCAAGAAAATCAGCATTCCTAGAAAGTATACAAAATATTTATTAAAAACTTGCTTTGGTGTATTTTTCTTCTATAGTGAAGGAAAAGGCAGAATATTTTGACATTCTTGCACAGAAGAATTTGTTTTCCAACAATTGTACTAAAAATAAGCTCACTTTTGATCTCAGTCTCACTTTTACAAAAGGAATATATAGTGGAAAAGTGAGACTGAGATCAAAAGTGAGCTTGTCTATGTTTCATGGCCCCAGGGCCTGGTGACAATTGTCACAAATTTTACCACACAATAATCTCACTACATGTATATTGAAATGCTATTGAACTTTTCCTTTCCATGTCATCATTGAGGCAATTCTTACCACAAAGAAGCAAAAGCCACCAGACCCAGGAGTCTCCATCAGCCCAATCACTGGCCCATTTATTGTGCTAAAAACAAAACAGATGATTTGGTCATATTTGAATGGTCTTGATCATTTAATATTAGGGTTGTCAAATTGATCTAATTTTTGAAATCACAAGATTTTACCAAAATCAACACCTTAAAAACTTACGACTTTTCTACTTTATACACAACCATTCCCCACGATAAATTAAAGTCCAGGCTTTTTGATATAACTGACAGCTGCTTTTTCAATAAAAATGGAACTCGTAAATATACTTACCTTGTCATTGGTCATTTGCAAAATTATTTTGTTAAAAAACATTCTGATTGTACACACAAGTACTCTGAAGTTGACATTAAAAAGATGCTTGAGTTTCTGATTGACAATATCTATGTGGTTTTTGGAGACCAGGTCTTCCAACAATCTATTGGAATTCCCATGGGTACCAATTGCGCCCCGTTATTAGCAGACCTTTTTTTGTATTCATATAAAGCAGAATTTGTCCAAAATCTTGTACTTGAAAAGAAGAAAACACTTGCTGTGGCCTTCAACTTGACATTTAGATATATTGACGATGTATTGTCAATTAACAATAGCTATTTCCATTCTTATGTCGATACGATATATCCTGGTGAGCTTGAGATAAAAGATACCACAGAGTCTGACACATCTGTTTCATATTTTGATATTTTACTTGAAAAAGACGTTAATGGTAATCTAACAACCAAGCTTTATGATAAACGTGATGACTTTAACTTTTCAATCGTCAACTTCCCTTACTTATGCAGCAATATACCTTCATCACCTGCATACGGGGTATATATATATCTCAGTTGATTTGATACGCAAGAGCATGCTCCACGTATGTACAATTTCTAAAACGAGGTAAATTATTGACAAACAAGTTGATGAAACAAGAATATCAGCTGTCTCGTTTAAAGTCATCATTTCGTAAGTTCTATGGTCGATACAATGACCTTGTCAGCAAATACAATTTATCATTGAGTCAAATGCCGACTGACGTTTTTCATACTAATTGTTAGGCCATTATATACACACTGAATTGTGGATGGACTTTTCCGTTATTTCCCGATCATGACAAGGAGCACACAGCGGGTGTGACCAGTCGGCAGGGGATGCTCACTCCTCCATGGCACCTGATCCCACCTCTGATGTTTAGAGGTCCGTGTTTGCTCTGCTCCTATTTTGTACTGTTTAATGGACTTTTGAGCTTGAATACTGTTCGTTATCTCCATATATTTCATTGTAAGACATAAAGTGAAAAGGAGAAGGAAAATTCAAAATATTTTAATAAATATAAAAATGCATATTATAATTATGAAAAATGCATATTATTTTATATGGTTTTAGCCCTCAGGCCCGGGGTGGGGTGGGGGTTTAAGACCATGAATTTTTGTTTCCCCTCACCCCCAAATGCTATATGCTAAAATTGGCCGCTGAAATTGGTTCCTGAGAAGAAGCTGAAAATGTTCAAAAGTTAACAGATGATGCATGACAGTGAACGAAAACAAATAGCAATAGGTCACTAGAACCTTAATTTGACAAACCTTAACAATGAAGATCCACTTAACAATGGAGAGACCCAATCCTGACAATGCTCCACATCGTCCTGCTATCGTGTTGAACAAGCATATCGAACACAGAAATCCAATCCAGTTGAAGAAAAAAGCCACTGTAAATCATGTCAGTCTCCAGTTAAAATATGACAAATTTCTATTCAATTAATATTTGAAAACAGTGTCATAGATCTTGAATTCCAACTAATTCAAATGTATTCAATAATAAACAAAAAATGAACTCCCTGTTATGATATGTACGAGGGGTGATCAAAAAGTTCGTGAACTAATTGAATAACTTCCATAAAATAAATAAAATTAGATTTCAGTGTTTACTATTTTTTAAAGTAGTCCTCTCCAATTTTAATGTACATCTGCCACAGTTCTGTCCATGCGCGAATCACGTGATCCAGGCAGTCACATGACATGCTCCGTAGCGTTCTGTTCACAGAAGCTAAAAGATTTTTCCGAGTATTATATTTCTTACCATGCAAATTATTTTTAAAAACAAGAATTGTTCATTTGTCATAAATGGCCAAATCTCCGCAATAGGATGTGTTGATAAGGATATCTTTTCCACAAATGAGCATGGTGACCATCACAACCTGACTTCTCTGTCTTGGGTGCGTCTTTTTTTCCTTTGTGGATAAAGTATGAGCACCTTCTTTTTATCATATCTGATATGTTTAAAGTCTAAAGAAAACAGTATTTTAGGGATTTAATAATTATAATATTCTTAAAATATTCAACTATATTTCTAACTATAACTTAATGATCTTTCATAACAAATTGTTCAACTAATTCATCTTTTTCCCAACTTACTTTCACAGGGCACCAGAACAAACATCATTTTAGTCATCTCCCTTTCTTCACTAAAACAATCAATCCAATGTATGATTGAACTTCTGGCAAGTCTTTTGTCTTCATAAACCTTGTACACAAATTATTATATGCTACTGCAAGGAAATTTCCAAGATATATGTTAAACTTTACTGCCTTTCATTGCTCGAGTATGGCCGAGTCAGCCATTTTTTGTTACAAGTCATCTACATATTGACGTCATTTTTACATTGTGACGTCACAAACATGGAGCAAAACATTACCTAACATCTGCTATTTATAGCACATCTTTATGACTATATCTGTGCCAAATTTCATTCTGATCTGAATAGTGGTTTTGTAAATATAGAGATAGTTCGCGAACTTTTTGATCACCCCTCGTACATACATTTTTATCTTAGACTATGCATCTGTACTTACTAACAAAGGCACACAGAAACATGCCGTCTGTGCCAAGTGTGGTGGCTTTGAAGAATCGACCCTCATGAGGAGTGATTTCCTAAAATGTACAAAGTTTTATATCCCTGCATAAATGTTTGTCTATGATTTTTAAATGAAAGTAATTATTTCTGTACTTTAAACAATCCTTACATCTTTCTTGCAGTTAGAATTAATATAAAGCATATGAATCAATATGGTATCTATTTATGACATCACAGTTCTTCTGAATTATATTTCTCATACATACTATAAGAATTAATATAAAGCAAATGAATCAATATGGTATCTATTTATGACATCACAATTGTTCTGAATTATATTTCTCATACATACTTCAAGAATTAATTAATATAAAGTGGGGGTATAAATATGGTATCTATTCATAACATCACAATTGTTCTGAATTATGTTTCTCATGCATACTTCATGACTGTTCTGACTCCTGTCAGCAGCTCTCATGGATTCCTGGAACTTTGAGCGTTCTGCCTCCTCATATGTCGGCAGAGTTGTGGCCTCTGTATAAGATGGGAGCTTTTGGGTGGAGCTTTCTGCAATATCAATATAATTGCTACCGTAATTTAGGAGGTGGTCAAATCCTGATCATATAATCTAAAAAGAAGTGTTTGACACAAATGCCTATAGAGACTGATCAATTCTAATGATGAACAGATTCATATTATAAAAAATTTCTGCCAGTGACTTGAACTTGCCAATATGACTTTGTGTCAAGGTCCTAACATAGCCTCAATTCATAAAAAATCTTTATTGAAAGAATAAGCATCCAATTTTTCTCCATTCAAAATATCGAAATGTGGAGTGATATTTTCTTTTAAGGGGGCCGACTGGGGTTTTCATTGCGCAATACTTCGCGCATCATAGTAAAATAAAGCGTATTTACTATTTTAAAGCAACTATTTTTTATATAATTTATTAAAATTAACAAAATTAAGAAATCTCAAGTTAAAAAATCTAATTACGTTTTTAAATTACTGAATTTTTAAACAATTTTTCAAATGATGGGTAGATAAACGTCGTAACAGAGTGTTTTTGACGTTATGAATAACGTAAGTTCTTTAAGTGGGGTCATTAATCATGTCATAAAATAAAAAGTATGAAATAGATGCTCTTAAAATTTTTAACATAGAAAACTGAGAAACTCACAATCATTTTTATAAGTTCTTACATATATCTGTGGTATCTGACATGTTTTGTAGTACTCCATAAAAACAGGAAAATATCATGAATTTTGACATTTTGAGATGCCCCCTCTGGAAACCAGACGGTAGAATTTTGTGTTTCTTGCATAAAATGTACAATATAGTAGTACTCATCAAATAATATAATTTGAGCAAAATGTCTATAGTAGCATTTGTATAATTTGCTCCAAAGTGCGAAAAAATAGTATTTTCCTGTATAATCCTATAGTAAATGTACCTGTATTTTGAGATGGTCCCTAAAAAATAACCGGACGGTAGATTTTCACTAAACTTGTCATGTATACTGAAGTCAATGTAAGGTACATATGGTATAAAATTAAAGAGTTTCTCTATAGTAGTTTTCACACAATAAAACTCCAGTCGGCTCCCTTAAGCAATATTGGTGAGAACTAGAAGCATTACACTACTGATAAGTTGTGAATTTGAAATTTGCTAGGTACGAAAATCAAGTTCAGTTGGGGGCGGCTAAATTTCCACTTTTCATAATGGCGCTGGTTCTCACATTTTCCTGGCAAATCAAATATCAAAATCGTGAAAAACGCCTAGAAAACGTCTGACTCAGATATTTCGGACTTAAGTACGTGCAGCCTTCAAGTCTTTTGTTATTATAGTCAATACTAAACTATATAATTGCTTAGGACTTTTTAGGTATGAAAAGTACATAAGGCTGCATCATTATAGACAGTACGCTTGTAGAGGCAGATTAATCTTAAACCTCTCATGCTAGGTAAACATGTTAATAACCTACCCGCATTGCAAGAAGCATTGCCTGGGTACTCTGGAGGTGGAACTATCATCACTAAATTAACAGGCTCTGCTGGGGCATTCACTTCATTTTCACGAAGCTGAAAAAGGAATAATCAAAATGAAGAAAACATATCATATACATTGTATTTTGATATGTTTGTGTGTAGGGGAGGGGGGGGGGGCTTAAAATGAATAATCTGTTAAATCAGCAACATTTTACAGCCATAACTTGTTGCCATCTTGGAGAATTCATATTTTTTACATCTTTATCATCTGAGTCTCAAATTGATCAACATTAACAATATTAGCTAATTCGTGCTCTCAGCAAATGGCGGTTTGCTGGAAGGTTTATCTAGCCTAAAATACAAAATAAAGGTATAATGATGTTTACTTTAGTGCTGAGTCTCAGAAGTATTGATAGATCATAATACTTACCACCTCGTATCGTATGGAATTTCTGTCCATCCCTGATGGAAACTCTAACTGATGTTATAATATCCCACAATCTGTCAATCGTTATGTTTATAATAACCACTTCCGGTATTGATGGGGCTTAGTATGATAAGAGAGACAACTCCCACTTTGAAAAACATTGCACTCCAAGGTTTGAAACATTTTTGAAAAAGCAAAATATGAGTGAACAGAGGAAATATGAGCCCTAAAATATTTCGTTTCCCTCTTCTTTAGACCCATAATATCGTGCAATCAATCAATATAATAAATAAATAAAATTGAATGAATAAATAAAATTGAATGAATGACTGAGTTTTTTTTTATTTCAAGAAATCAATTTTATATCAAAAACGTTTTATTTGGGTCCCTTAACCGAGGCAAAATTAATTATATGAAATCAGGGACCTATATACTTGCGAGAGTTGCCTATCCCGTTAGTATATAGGTCCCTGATGAAATGAAATGAATACTTCGGTTTACAAGTTATAGAAATCCTACTTTCTTTAATATGTTTGTTAGCTCCAGAAGAGCTTATGCGATAGTAAGGTGTCCGCCGTCCGTCCGTCTGGCTGTAAGTCTGTCTGTAAACAAATTTTCAAAATGCTACTCCTCCTACAGTTTTGGTCTGATTTCAATATAACTTAGCACACACATAGACTATGGTCTGACTAAAATATAAAACTATAACGCTACAATTCTGCAGCTAGCACACTGTGACAGAATATCACTTTTATTCTATGAATAAATCACTGTATTTCACTGTTGAAAATGTAAAAAAAAAACCTTTACAATGCTAACAATTAGAGTAGACTACTCAAACGTGCATATACATATAGCTGATACTAAGTACTATGCAGAGTACCGGTATTAGGTACAGTAACAGCACAAAACGTAATAACTATGCAAAATGTAATTAATTAATTAACTGCTATTACAATGTAATTAATTAACTGTTATTATAATGTCACATTTGCGTGACATTACAATTTTGTGTCGTCGTCATTCATTCATTCATTCATATTTCCTTTATTTCCTCATGATATGAATGCAATGCAAAATATAAATACACAAAAGTTTCAATCCGTTTTGGGGGTTAAATTATGGTTGATTAAGTTAAATAACAATTCCAAAAATCTCATTCGTGGGCAATTTTTACATTTTATGTTATAAAATTACGTATCGAGATCAACGCAAAATGTAATAATCGTTGATGTCAATGGTATTTGCCTATATCGAGATTATCATAATTTAAAGCTATCCGAATTTTGCCATATGGCAATTTCAATACATATGTATTTTTACTTCAGTGCAATATGTCAACAGAGACATTGTCCTTGTTACCTTCCTCAGGAGATAGTTGCTGTTTTGGGAGACAAAAAAAAATTCATGGCAAAAACAGTAGTACCTATATATGATATTTGTCCTGCAAAAGTTGATTATTATATTTTGCGTTGTCACATTTTAAGTTTAAGAAGTATTTTATTCACGATATATAAAGAAGTATATAATACAATGAACATGGATTGAACAGCAGGCAAAAGTGGCCTAGCTATATTAGTTCTCTCCATTAAAGATCAAGGTACAAATCATGAAATGTTACAAAGGTATATATCTCAACTTTTACAAAGACATGTATTTGAAACTAATTTTTAAGGAGGATACAGAGTACAAAATTGAAACTAGAGGCCCAAGGGCTTTAACGATCACCTGATTACAACAATTTAGAGGATCCATAAAATCATGATTGAAGCTTTGTTGCCCAATTCAACAAATAATTGGTCTAGTATCTAATCTGTCCCACTTATCACTATTACCATGCAAACTATTTACAAAATATCTATTTTTCAACCCCCTATATTAATCTTTCACATTGGCCTCTCTTGGCCTTTGAAGAACATTTAAAAAGATAAGTTATTTTTGTCTCATTTTTATTCATCTATTATTTCCAAGTCTACCTGATCATTTAAACTATGAAAGTACTTTATGTATTATACAATAAATGTTCTTGCATAATTCTCTTATTCTTTTAACCTTTCAAATACATTATTTACAGTGATTAATTATCAAAGGTGAATGGCAAAGAGGAATAACTTCGCTCAGTAGAATACAAATTAGTAGAGCCCTGGCCAGGTTAAGGAACACTTTACTAAATGGTCCAGACGTTCAAAATTCTGGTAAAAATACCTTTGATTATTAAAACTTTTACTCTGTTTGCCTCCAATATGTCCAGGAGCAGAGAAGATTTTCAAAGAAATAATGCATTTTCAGTACAGATTTAACACAGCCCTACCCTAAAACCAGAACCCATGACCCAGGGTCATGAAATTTACAAATTTGGAAGAGGTACCCTCATCATCATAACTATGCAAGTAGTTGAAGATTTTCAAAGAATTTACACACTTTCACTATATTATCAATAGAGCCCCCCCCCCCCCCCCCCCCGGAGAAAAATCAGAACCCATGGGACCACAAGTTTTAAAAAAAATTCTAAAAGCACCATTACTCATCATAACTATAGAATTGTTTCTTTACTTTATAACCAGGAGTAGAAAAAAATATTTTGAAAGAAATTATGCATTTCACTACATAATCAATAGAGTCCCCTCCCCCCATTCACCAGAACCCCTGACACTGGAGACAAGAATTTTACAATTTGGAAGAGACATTCTTGCTTATCATAAACCATGCACTTCCTTTGTTTATATAATACCCAAACTTAGAAAAGAGGATTTTCAAAGAGTTAATGCATTTTCACTATATAATCAATACAGCCCTGCCCTAACACCAGAACCTCAGATCCAGGAGACATGAAATTCACAATTTCTGAAGAGGCACTCTTGCTCATTATAACTACGCACTTAGTTAGTTTATTTAATACCCAAGGGCAGAGAAGATTTTTAAAGAAATAATGCATTTTCACTATATAATCAATACAGCCCTTGCCTAACACCAAAACCCCTGACCTTGGGGCCATGAAATTCACAATTTTGGAACAGGCACTCTTATTCATCATAACTATGTACTTAGTTTGTTTCATACCCAGGAGCAGAGAAGAAGAATTTCAAAAAATTACTGCATTTTCACTATAAAATCAATACAGCCCCAATCTATCACCAGAACCCCTAACCCAGGGGCCAAGAAATTCACATTTTTGGAAGAGGCAGCCTTGTTCAACATAACTATGTATACTTAGTTACTTTATTTAATACCCAGGAGCAGAGAAGATTTTCAAAGAAATAATGCACTTTCACTATATGATCTATATAGCCCCACCCTAGCACCAGAACCCCTGACCCTGGGGCCATGAATTTCACAATTTTGGTAGAGGGCTCAATGCTTATTACAATCGTGTCAACAGTTTGACTGCTTGATGTCCAGGGGTAAAGAAGATTTTTAAAGATTGCATTAATTTTGGTGGTTTTAGCCCCACCTCTCAGGCCGGGGGGGGGGGGGGGAGGGAGAGGGGCAGAGACCCTGAAATTCATAATTGTTGTTCCCCTTCACCCATAGATGCTATATGCCAAACTTGGTTGAAATTGGTTCTAGAGAAGCTGAAAATGTTCAAATGTTTACGGACGACGCACGAGGACAGACAAAAACGAATAGCAATAGGTCACCTGAGTGACTCAGGTGACCTTGAAAGAGGTGGAATGAACAATAAAATGGAAAAATAAAAGGAAAAAAGGGGGTGGGTGGGGGAGGGAATTGGGAAAAAGGCTCAAAACCATATCTGTATGTCTACATGCTGCACATTAATACTTATTACATTTTCACATTCAAAAATCTTTTAGTGTTTTTTGTTTTTGTTTTTTTTTTAAAACAAAATTATGAACTTGGTCAAAGAATAACATATTTTCTTTAAGATTTACTAAGAGATAGACATTCATAACCAGACAATACAATATTGACATCTCTTGGTATGTCATGGTCAATCATATATGTAATCAAAGAGTTCCTGGCAAGATCATAATATGGGGATTGAAAGAAAAAAACGAACAGAATCTTCAATAAAATATACCACATTTTAAGCATTTAGGTGAACCAACTAACTTATGATTAAACAAATCTGCATTAAGATTAGTTGACAAGTTTCTCAACTGACAGTGGAGTATATTTTCTTTGTCCATACTGTATAATTTGGATTTTATTTTATCATCAAGATTTTTATTTTGAATTTAGCTACACTTATTGCAGATTTCAAGCTATCTGGTAAATCATTCCATAACTTAATTGTAGATGGTAAAAAGCTATCATAATATGCAGTTGTTCTAGTGATTGGTATGTGATACAAATTATTACTGCGTTGTCACATTTTGTGTTGAAGAAGATCAAAACGCAAAATGTAATTATATATATCCGCCATACTTTTTCACACAGAAATGACGGATGCTGGGAAACATAAGGCTACCTACTCATCTTAACATTTGGCCCCCAGGATTGTTATACTTCTCGTCGAATTGACACAATTATAATAATGAAAAATATCAATATTGCAGTGTACATTCAGCGTTTTTATTACATGCTGCATTATAGCAATATTGCCATAGGCTTTACAGAGCAGGTCAGTTCTACCCTAAACCTTACTACACCGATCAGCTTTACAAAATTAATGAATTCCAGGCACGTAGTGTTTTTTGAGGGGAGGGGGGGGGACTGCCCCTTTTTTCCAAACATACCCTTTTACTATTGAAAATGCCCAATGCCCATTGAACGGCTGCCCCTCCACTTTTTGTTGTAGCATAGTTAAATCAAGGTAATTTGTTGATGTATTAAGAAAAATTTGGTTGTGAAAGTTGGACCCCCCCCCCCCCCCCCCCCCCCCCCCACGAAAAAGGATTTTTGAGTTCTGACAATCTTTTTTTTTTTTTTTTTTTTTTTTTTAACTTTTTGTTTGTCAAAGTTTTTCAGGTGAGTTGTCAATTTTGTTTTCTGGCTGCCCCCTTTCAAAAACGATACTACGTGCCTGAATTCTACAAGCTTTCTATTACTGTCTCTCATCTGTGTTTTTTTTTAACATTAACTAATGTAAATTGTTTATAAATAGAGCAGGTTCCAAGATCATGAAACATCTAAAGCTTAAGTCAAATTGTATTTGATGTTAAAGTTTACATGTAACAGTAAAAAAAAAGGCTTATTCAGCATTACCTCACCAAAGTACTTTTACCTAAAAATTTAGCATTGCAGTTGACAATTAATAAAAAGTTTTACAGATGATTTTAATTTTGACACAAGTCAAAGTCTGCTTCATGATCCCCAGCCAGGTCAATTAATTAAATCTTAATTTGGTCAAACTTGCACGGGTACATTCCTTCTTTAATAATGCCTTTGATGCTGCACACTTCTACAGTAAACTCACAATTAGTGTAAATCACAAATCTGCAGACTTTCAGACACGACAATGGTTTTGATCCATTGGGGTGTGTAGAGGTTTGGAGCAGATAAATTGTCCAATATATTTTTCAATCTAAACTACACATGGCTGCAAGAAGTGTTCCCAACAGCATATTTTCAACTGAACCCACTGTATACAAAAGACTGCAAGTATAATTTCTTAAGAGATATTTTACTTGTTTGATTGTATCTGAAAACACTGAACATTGTATAATTATTTGAGAAGTAAAATTTACGGATAGTTTGAAAGTAGAGTACTGAATAGAATATAGTTACTAGAATGTTCCACTAGTGTATTAGAATTCTGTTTCGGTGACAGTAATAGATGTACTGGTATTTTATAACGGGACTCAAAGCATTGCTTAGTACATGTACACATAGAGGCCCTAATAGGGGACAATTATTGATCTCCATTAATAAAAAAAAACAAGACTGTAAATTTGTATTTCCTTTTAATTATACATGCATTTCTCTCAAGATTCACAATGATCCTGCATGAAATTACATGAAGCAATTTAAGTAACTAATGCAATGATACAAAAAAAAATACATGCAGTTTTTCCTGCTTAGATTACTAAAACATGTTTGATGAACATAAAATAAAATTATCATCATCAAAAAACATAATCAGCATAGCAATTATTGGTGGCCTTATGACAAGATAATACTTTTAAACGTATATGATATGCAAATTAAATGAATTCTGTAAACTTATTGCAGCAATGTAGATCAACTCAAAATCTGAAAATAAATCTCGTACAATGAGAAGAGTATAGTCTCAGAGATGTTCAGTGAAGTAATATTTGTTTAAATGTCCTGTCTATTTTATCATTACTGGCTTTCATATCTTGCATTACAAGCATATTTTAATACGTGAATTTGATAATACCCCGGTATTTCATAAAAACAATTCTTAATTTGATCTTTTTCTATTAATAAGGAAAAAAAAAACCCAAGAAATTGTATTAAACATTACATTTACATTATATTAAAAATTCTATCACATGAAAATAAAAGAATACAATTAAAATAAAAACCAGCATTTAAGTACATACATGAGATTTAATAAAAGAAAACACAAAAAAAGTCATAAAAATGATATGAATTTCACTGATTTGGTGTATAACAAGTTTTACACAAAACAATGTAAATGATAATGTAATGAACAAATAGTGATAAACTATGAAACTATAAAATTGAGAGCAGCCTGCTTGTTCGTAAATAAAACAATAGAGAAAATAAAAAGTTTCCAAAATTTCAAAGCAGTATGGTGAATTGTTTTATTCCATGTATTATTTAAGGCACACATTTAAAAAAAATCATTATAATTATTCTTTAACCCTAGGAGAGTGGGATTATTGATTATCCCTCTCCAGTAAAAAACATTACCCTTTGAGATCCTCGAAAAAAGAAAATGCAGAAATTTACTGAAGAAAGGAAGATTTAAGCATCTCAAAATACCTTAAAAGGATGTGTACCTCAGATGTTTTGAATGATTTCCATCAAATGGTATCAATTCAAAACAATTAACAGAGAAATCTACCTCAAAAGAAAATACATGGAAAATCAACTCTGATTTCATCTTTGAAAAAAAAAATCTCAATAGTCTGCAAGATAATTAAAATAAAACTTTTTGCACTCATTATTCTCTGTTCAGTGCAAAGTTAATCAAAATAAAATAATATGTACACAAATGTTACCTGATAAGTACAGTCTTTACAAGTACAAAATAACTTTTATTACAATATTCACATGTAAAGTAATTTAACCCTGAAAATATTCTGTGTTTTTTTTTTAAATTATTAATTAGAATATTCATTGTTAAGAGAGGAAAAAAATTAAATTTTGGTACAAGTATATATGCATTTACAATATTATGAAAATTCATTCATTGTTTTCAACCCACCTTATGACTGAAAACTTTACATATTGCAAAAAAAAATTATTACATTGTAATAAACCCGTCAAGAATTTCAGAAAGTACAGTTATATGAACACTAAGAGAAAATGTGTGGGTGCTTTGTAAAAATGAAAGTGACTAGATAAAACCACGGGCACGAAGCATGCACAATAGCTCATACCTGTCACAACCAATTATGAGAGAGCTTGGCGCTGTGGATACAATAGGAAGATAACTCCTCATGAGGTGTGAACAAAAAATATTTTCTATTGACTAAATGATTTGACAGGAAGCATTCTGATTATATCTATCTACTGGTATGAAGTAATTACATGTATGTACTGAGTATTTGGTATGTCTGCAAAACACTGCAGAAATGGTAAAGATCCTAGGTATTGGTAAGATAACGACGGGCTTTGGTTTTAAAATACAGCATCCCTTAAGTAGTTTGTAAGTCTTGGTCACTTCTATGTATAAAGATGGTAGGTAGAGGATCTATCAATACATGCATCATATTTACTGATACAAATTAGGATATGCATTGGAAATCCTGATCAGTTGTACAAATTTTACAAATTGACAAAGATCACTTGCCATCAATAGTTAAATATCTATAGTTTTATGAACCATGCTAAAATTCTAAAAGCATCATATTGTGCAAGGTAAAATTTATCCCACATTCACTTTTCAAGTGAATTAAAAAAGTGAATTTAATTCTATATAAAAAATTTCAAAAATTTTATTTCTGTTGATAACAAGATTTTTTAGTGCTGCTTAGAGCTGTTCAGGTAGATCAGCAATATTCTTTATAGCTAAAGCTTTGAAAAACAACTTGTGCTACAAATGTTGAGGAAGAACAACCTAAATTTTCAATAAATGACAAACATGGTATACATTAACAGTCACAAATAATAACAGCAATATAAATATATATATATGAAGATCCTGTGCAATAATTGATATTAAAGCTAGACGGAAGCTGTATATAACAAAACAACAGAATGTCCAACAAAAACAATAGTAACATGTCCTGCCTTCTTCTCAGTTCTGCATAGATAACAACTGATGGCTGTCCAAACCATCGAATCTTCCTGTCAATGTTTTGTATACTGACACTTTAATGGATTTCTTTGGTTGTCCATCCTCATTCTTTTCTACATTCTGCTGTATATTATGCAGTCAATGTCTATGAAGCAGCATTCAATTATCTGCTGGGCGGCAGAATTTGAGCGTTTGATTGGTGTACGAAACACTTTCCATGTGTCTCTGTCTCCCCAGCAAAGTCTTAATCCCTTAATCACAATAAAATAATTACATGCATAAATGCACATTATTGCTCATTATGGTGGGTCAGTTTGTAGAAGACTTGGGATATTTCCCCATCACAGAACACAACCATTACACTGGTTATTATAAATATATGGCAGTTTAAAGCTGGACTCTCATCTATGGCAACCATACTGTTGCAAATGAAGCACTAAACAGTTGTTTCTGATTTCCAATCTTCACTGAGCACCAGAGGTTCATGTTCTGCACTTTCACCATTCACAGCAGAAATGTCATTATAATAACTTTTACTTGCTAATTGCTTTTTTGGCACATTTAAATTAGGTTCATCAAAATATTCTGGGTTTTGAAAGTTGAGACCTGGCTGGCCATGACCATTATGATCCAAATGATCATCCAGAAAAACTGACCCTGAACTGTCATTTAGGTAATCTGAAAAAAAATGGAAAACAATTCATATTAGCTCTTAAAATGAATATTGAATAAAATTGTTTAACTATGTGCATTATCTTTCTGATGTAATAATTTAGCTCATTCTGTGTTATGGTCAATCCCCCCATCCCCTCTTTAAAAACCAAAACCAAAAAGATATACTCTGTAACTCAGAAAAAATTAGGTCAATTCTGCATTAAAGCTTGTTTTTCTTCATAAAATTCATATTTCAAACCATCAAATTTATAATCTCAAAATCCTTGCAAGCATTAATTATCCTACAACCCATTTCTGAACCAGTTCTATATCTGTCAAATCAATTTCTTTTCATAAAATCTCATAGTGAGTCACATCATTTACTAATGCATATTGAGAGAATTTCTCTTTGGCATTATCATTATCTTCATACCCTGTCCATCTATCAGATCTGCATATGCCCTAGGTTTGGAAGACTTTGGCTGAAGATAGTCATCTTCATCCAGTGGTAACTGCATCTTGAAGTCTGGAGTGTGTTTCACAAAGTGATTGGGGATACCTTGTCTGCCTACAGAACCATTACGAAGTGGTCTTTTAAGTCCAGTATCTATTTCATCTGCAAGGGGAAAACAAAATTCATCAATATGGTTTGAAATAAAACATAAAGAGTATGTATGAATTGACCATCTTAAAATGAATTTACATAAGACCTTAAGGTTCTTCAAAATATATTCCATAAAATGTATACATTGTACCAGTATATTTTAAATGATTTAAAGAAAATCTATTTATATTAGACTTTCTCCTGCAAAATAGACCCTAAAAAAAAAAACCCAGTTCACAATGACTTTTTTCTTCCTTCATGATAAATTACCAGTGTGAAGAACTTTGACTGGATCAGAGCTATAGCGTGAATTGACACTATCACCCCGATTCCTGGATGGATCTTGTGCTCGCTGGTCTCGAGCTTTAGCTGCTGATTCCAGGTGACCATAACGCTTTTCTCTGCGAGCAGGTGCACGGATTTCTTTAAGTGCAAGACTTTGTGGTGGTGGTGAAGATGCATCATATGGCAGTAATGGAGTCTACATGTCAAATAGTATAGAGTGTACCTCAGACTATTGCTCACATTTTTCATTAACAATAGTTATTAACATCATTACTTTTGATTGATCATGCACTCTGTAACTGATAGTCAAATATGATACATTTTTTTTAATGGACAAAGGCCAAATGCTCGGGAGTTTTGGCATATTATTATTGGTATACAAAAAAATTGCTTATGAATGATCAGGAAATTTGAAAAAAAAAAAAATTGAAAAAAAGTGAGATGAATCCAACCTTTGATGAGACAGGTGTGGTGGGAATCTCAACAGATGCCCTGGGTGTGGGCTGTAGATAGTCGTCTGCTTCTATCACTTCCTCTGGTCCATCCACCGCCACACTGAGACTGCGAGCCAAGTCATTCTTGTCATAGGAATGACTTGGGAGCCGCATTAACTTATCACCCTGAAAATTGACATCAAAATTCAGATGTATGTGTATATAAAAAATATTTTCTGGGAAAGTAAAATAAAATCACAAAATCCTGATCATATTGATCCACATTTTACTTAAATATTAAAGGAAAAATAAAAACAAAACAAAACAAAACAAAAAAAACAAACAAACAAACAAAAGAGAAATGACAGAGACCATGGAAACTAAAAACAATTAAAAAACACATGCAGTCTGATCTTCAAGATTTCTACACTCAAATCTTAAAGCTGTCTACATAACAATGTTTTACTTTCATTCTCTTAAATGCTAACATGCAATGTAACTAAAAAATATACTCAGTAACTGCTATCTGCCCTATGATATCATGTTCAAATAATTGTTTTTAAAAAGTTATTTCATGCAACAACAAAATCTACTATGAATCTATGACTTATCAATATAATATGCAAAGAAGAAAGCTAATTATACGTAACATTAATTTAGTTTACAATTACCTTCAAACAAAGTTCAAAATTTAAGTTCAAGTAATTTACGGTGGTAATAAAAAGATTAGGGAAAATATTTACGTTCCATAGATAACAAAACTGGAACAGTAGACACACCGTCTTCTATAAATATTATCTAATTTCATGTGTGGATAAATACCTAAATTTCAACAATATATCAAAATGTCAACACTTTTCTGCCATAAATCAGGCCTCATTTCACTTCATATATCAAATTCCTGTCTTTCATTAAAATTTCTTTACCCAGATAAAAAAAGTTCTTATGGTAAAAAAAAAAATGTCTGCAGATGAAGAATATTGATAATGGCAATTTTACAAATTTTTGGAGCAGGAAAGAAAAATAAAAACATGAGCTTTAACTTCCAAATCATAAGCAATTACCACAAGACACTTGTTTTTCCAAACTAGTTTTCTCTGTTGCCAGCAAAGAACAATTAATTTCCCTTTTTCTTCAGTTAAGTGATGTTAAAATTGAATGAAACTTGTGAAGAAAGTTGTCTTGATTTTATCATTGTTGATTGAAACATGGAACTCCTATTTCATCAGTGCAAAAATATCTACAGGCACATAATTCAAAGACTGACACTGACTTACCTTAAACTGTGAGGGAGCCAATAGAAAGCAGAGAAAATACAAAGGAAATATCAGAATGCTTCCAACAACAAAATAAGTCATTCCTGCCTTTTAAAAACATGCTTAACATATTCTATAGTGTTTTTTTTTCCTGCTGCTTGCTGTGGAACATGCTGCTGTACACTACAGTATAATTTTGACAGCTGAATCCATGAAGAAAAATTCACTAAGTTAGAAGATAAATGGAGGTTTGTTTTTTTTTTTTAAAGAAGAGCTGTTTGAAAATGTGTTTTGGTCCTTACTTCAGTTCTTGACACCATAATTTTAATACATCTTGTGTTAGAAAATTAATGCTTAGACCCAAACAGCATCACCCATATTACTTAATTGTTAATATCACATTTAGCTTCTTAGCAGATTTTCCAAAACCTTACCTCAACAATTGTCAGTGTATAGCTAACAATAAGAATCTCTGACACTGTGACATATTGTTAAGACAGACGTACCAAACCCAAATTAAAATTAGTCTTTTGTAAGAGTTGAATGAGACCCAGTGGTGGTTAATAAATTATAAATATATCTACTCCACCAGAAACTTGTAAGGTTATTCTAGCTAGCTGTTAAACTTGTGAAGGGAACAACAGGACTAAAAAGTGCATTACATCCTGGAAGAATATTCAAGATAGAATGATATATCAAAGGGCAGAGACTTTTATCCCAATAAGTAATTCACACGGCAAAACACTATTTTGAGTGAGGAATAAACTTCCCAAAAAATTTCTTTTGAAAGAAATGTTGTATACAATTAAAGCATCTGAAACCCAGAAAGGACCTATTAAATATATATATTACATAAAAAAGTTTAATATAGATTGACCTAGATAAAAGGCCTACATGAAAAATTTGACAAATGGTATACATATATGTGGGAAATGGCGAATGGATTCAACTGTTAATGTTATTGAACATGACAAAAACGGACATAGATATGCAGATTAATAAATTAAATGCACATATATGAGGAAACTCTACAAGATATATATGAGCACACCCATGCGTTAACGAGCCGCGGCTTTCATTGTATACCTCCTCTTTCGGATTGTTGGACGTATCGGGCGTGATTAGCTCGATCTGTGAGGGTGTATTTGAGTCCTCTGGGATTTTCTTCAAAACATCTCCCTGACATGGTGACAAACATGTTTATCAAGTGCCTCAACACAAGGAAAAAAATATTTGTGCTACAAGTGTGCTGTGCAATTAATACTGCACACTGTTGTGTCTTACAACCCTGTGATTGAATCTGTGTTCTCTCATTTTCTGTCTTGCCATTTTTGCAACAAAGAATACTTCATAACAATCAATTTACCTTTTTATTCATTTTAGTGCATGCCTTAAAATTACCTCCAATTCTAGAAATCCACATTGAATTATATAACAAACGGGAAAAGATATTCATAGGAACTAGTTAATTTTCTCACGTACCCCCTTTTTTCTAAATTAAAATGTTTTTACAAATCATTGAATATTTTATGATATCTATCAATTGGCCGGTGTAACCTGCTGTAAATATAATTTTAATAGTACACTACTACTACCACCTTCTCATATACACAGACCCTCCAATGCGCCCATTGTCTTCACATACAACACAGCACCCCAATAAAGCAATGAAAGCTCTGGTTATACAAATGTATTCAAGATAATCTCCTGCAAAATGGGAATAAAAACAAGGCTATCATGATAATTATACTTACTGAAATAACTAAGTAACGACCAGGGTCTCTTGCCATTTTTGCAAACTCTTCAGTCAACTCAAAGAATGAAGGACGGCTATCTGCATCTAACATCCAACCTACAACACATTTCATATTACTGCAGAATTCAGCTATCATTATCTGCTGCTTATTGTCATACAGGATAATTTTGTCTAACATTATCTTTAAACAAAATGTATCTATGTTTCCATATATACATGTATAACAATACTATGAGGATACCAAAATTTTTCTCCATTAACATTGTCATAATTTATGTTAAATTATTAAATTGGGCATCAAGAATTACAGACTTACATTTAATCATGATCATATAAACATCTATGGTACATATTGAGGGTTGTGGTAGTCTCTCCCCTTTCTCCAGTAAATCTGGGACATCCCTAGCCCTCACATTTTCATAGGGCCTCTGTCCGTATGTAAAAAGTTCCCAGACAGTGACTCCAAAACTCCACACATCACTCTTATGTGTAAATATCCTCTGCTGGATACACTCCAAGGCTAACCATTTGATGGGCATCTGTTATTTCAGAGGTCACATTTTAATATTCACATAGAATGTTTAGCCAATATACAGATTAGCCAATGCTAAATTCACCTAGCTAATAACACTTTTTTAGAAACAATGACAGAAAGTTGTTTATTACAAATTTATAGGATCATGAATTTTCTAGATAATTACTTTATTCTTTCTTTACACAAAAAATTGAGCCTTGACCTGAGGTGTACTAACCTTTCCTCCAGCTGCGTGATACTCATCTTCATTGATGTCCAGTAGCTTGGCCAGTCCAAAGTCAGTAATCTTGATCTGGCCTGGACTCTGAACTAACACATTCCTAGCGGCCAGATCTCTGTGGACGATACCCCTCTCCTCCAGATAAGACATACCCTGAAGTTGTACCCAAAACATAATTTGACCTAGATATTCTAACGATAAATCTACATACCAAATTTCATTTCAGTATATGCAACCTCTGCAAAGAAAATGAACAGAAACTGCAATTAAATGGAATTTTTCTAAGTCCAAGGGGCATAACACTGTCAAAAATTGCTCAATTGTACCCAAAACAGAAGTTGTCCTAGATATTCTTATGATAAATCTATATACCAAATTTCATTTCAGTATGTGCAACCTCTGCAAAGTAAATGAACGGAAACTGCATATAATTAGAATTTTCCTATGTCCAAGGGGCATAACTCTGTTAAAAATTGCTCAATCGTACCCAAAACACAATTTGATCTAGATACTCTTATGATAAAATCTGTATACCAAATTTCATTTCAGTATGTGCAACCTCTGCAAAGAAAATGAACGGAAAATTGGTGGACCGACAGACAGCAGCAAAGCAATATGCCCTCCCTTCTTCGAAGGGGAGCATAAAATCATTTAATGTGTCTATCACTGTGATGCCTAGCACTACTAAAACATTCAAATGCAAGTAATTTGAAAAAGGATAAACCAAAAACATAGGTAATCAAAGATTACGAAGCTCACCTCGACGAATGTTATCTATAAGTAAGGCAAATTTCACATAATATTTTTTTTTTCCTAAATAGGGTACATCCCAATATCAATATACATGCAAGTTTGGTTTAGGTAGGACTTATAGTTACTTGGAAATAGACCTGCTCAATAAACTTTTACCTGTTTAGTAATCAAGAAAATTGTGGTCAGTTCCAACATCCAAAGCAAGTCTTGAAGTTTTCATCCTTAGATGCAAGTTTAATCATAACAGGCCACAATATTATAAAGCTTCTCCAAAAAAATTACTCTAGTCACTCATCTGGAAAATGTAGGTCAGATTCAAAATCCAAAGCAAGTCAGGAAGTGTCCATCCCTAGAAACATCATCCATGCTAATTTGGTTAAAAAATGGCTAAAATTCACTCATGTGGAAAATCTAGGTCAGATCCAGCATCCAAAGCAAGTGTGGTAGATGCATCATACATGCAAGTTTGGTCCAGGTAGGGCTTATAGTTACTTGGGAATGGACTTGCTCCAAAAACTTTAACCTGGTCATTCATCTGGAAAATCTAAGTCAGATCCAGCATCTGAAGCAAGTGTGGTAGTGTCCATCCCTAGATGCATCATACATGCAAGTTTGGTCCAGGTAGGACTTATAGTTACTTGGGAATGGACTTGCTCCAAAAACTTTAACCTGGTCATTCATCTGGAAAATCTAGGTCAGATCCAGCATCCGAAGCAAGTGTGATAGTGTCCATCCCTAGATGCATTGTACATGCAAGTTTGGTCCAGGTAGGGCTTATAGTTACTTGGGAATGGACCTGCTCCAAAAACTTTAACCTGGTCATTCATCTGGAAAATCTAGGTCAGATCCAGCATCCGAAGCAAGTGTGATAGTGTCCATCCCTAGATGCATCATACATGCAAGTTTGGTCCAGGTAGGGCTTATAGTTACTTGGGAATGGGACTTGCTCCCAAAACTTTAACCAGGACGCCGACGCTAACGCCGCCGGTATAGCATAAGCTCATCTCGACTTCGTCGAGGTGAGCTAAAAAAGCAAACTAAATGTAGATATTTAAACAATAAAATGCTTTCTTTGGTTGTTAGTACAGGAATTAATGTTGAAGCTGTTGCAGAAACAATATAACCCGCTTGAGCAGGTTATGTAAAATTTTTTCTGCAATAGCTGCAATGTTTATTCCATACTATCAAACAAAGAAAGACATTTTATTGTTTATATTTATATCTGTATAAATGACCATATAAAGTAAAATTAAGTACGTTAAATATTGTATTATTAATTTGTGCGTCATTATATGTTTCACTGATGAAATCTATACAGGTGACTTGCTTAGTGTCGTTTATTGATGAACCATGGCTTTCATAAGAAATAAATGATACAATATTCATTGGATGTAAATATAACTGTATTAACCACAACAAGAGGCCCAAGGGCCTTGAATCGCTCTTCTGATAAATTGTACAACCAGTATCACTTCTATTTGAAGCCTCTAAGTATCCTGTATAATTTAAATAAAGCCTTGAAATTCCAAAAGTAGGTCATCATGACCTACATTTTAGATAAAACACTTTGAGAACCCAAAATGATTCTAAGCCAATAAGTACCTGAGAGTAGGTCATAGTGACCTACTTATTACTTGTCATTCTCTGAGGACCCAAAATGCATCAACTAACTAAGTTTGATAATTCTAAGCCAAATAGTACCTGAAATATTTATATAAAGCCATAAAATTTCAAAAGTAGGTCATGTTGACCTAGCGCTACTTTTCAATTGACATACTCCGAGGACCCAAGATGCAACACTTGACAAAATTTGATGATTCTAAGCCAATTAGTACTCGAAATATTTAATTTTAACCATAAATTTCAAAAGTAGGTCACAGTGACCTACTTTTCAGTTGACATACTTCGAGGACCCAAGATGCATCAACTGACAAAATTTGATGATTCTATGTCAAATAGTACCTGGAAAATATTTGAACAGGTCACAGTGACCTACTTTTCAGTGGATGTACTCCAAGCACCCAAGATGCATCAACCAACAAAGTTTGATGACTCTAAGCAAATTACTACCTGAAAATATTTAAATATAGGCATAAAATTCCAAAAGTAGGTCAGAGTGACCTACATGTAAGTCGACATACTCTGAGAACCAAAGATGCATCAACTGACAACGTTTGATGATTCTAAGCCAATTACTAGCTGATATATTTAAATAAAGCCATAAAATTTCAAAAGTAGGTCAGAGTGACCTACATGTAAGTCGACTTACTCCACCTACTTTTCAGTCAACTTACTCCAAGGACCCAAGATGCATCAACGGACAAAGTTTGATGATTCTAAGCCAAATAGTACCCAAAAATATTTAAATATAGCCATAAAATTTCAAAAGTAGGTCATGGTGTTCTACTTTTTAGTTCTTGTACTCCGAGGACCCAAGATGCATCAACTGACAAATTAGCCATAATTTTCAAATGTAGGTCACAGTGACCTATTTTCAGTTGACTTAATCCTAGGACCAAAGATGCATCAACTGACAAAGTTTGATGATTCTAATCCAAACAGTACCTGAAATATTTAATTATAGCCATATAAATTGAAAAGTAGGTCGTAGTGACCTACTTTTAAGTCAACCTACTTTGAGGACCCAAGATACATCAACTGACAAAGTTTGAAGATTCTAAGCCAAATGGTACCCAAAATATTTAAATATAGCCATAAAATTTCAAAAGTAGGTCACAATGACCTAGTTTTCAGTTGACGTTTTTTGAGGACCCAAGATGCAGCAACTTACAAAGTTTTATGATCATAGGCCTTAAAATGTCCAAAATATACCTCTAAAATGCTTTGAACTTGATTCCTAACCACGCCCTTTGCCTAAAGGTGATGCCTTGAACAATTTATAATCTTCAACATATCTTCATCCTTTTGTGTGAGTTTGGTAATAATCTGCCCAGTGGTTCTTGAGAAGAAGATTTTTTAGCAACCAGTACTTTTGGTTTTATTTACCTAATTATCTCCCCTTGTTTAAGGGTCACAACCCTAGTTTTAGTATAAATGGGAGCCCTTCGGCCAAGGATACCCTGTGACAAATTTGACAATAATTGGCCTAAGGGTTCTTGAGTTAAGGCCCATATTCTAAAAAGTTTATGCACACCGCACAAATGGCCATAGCATTAGCTCTTTGAGCCTTTGGCTCAGAAGAGCTAAAAATTACACTCAACAGAAAGTTTTAACATTTAAAAATTGAAATTATCCAACTGTACCTTTGCAATTTGTGTACACCAGTTGAGAAGGACCTTAGAGCCAATATTATCTTTATGTTTTCTGACATAGTCTAGGAGACAGCCTAATGGCATTAACTGTGTAATGAGCATCATCTGTGCAGTCATACACACGGCCAGAATCCGGATACAACATGGATGTTCCACGGATGCCATCACTCGAGCCTCCTCCAACAGTTCCTTATTCTGGCTTGGTGATGTGCTGTCTGACAGAACTTTAATGGCTACAGGAATCTTTACGTTCTCATCTTGGGGAATCCAAAAGCCCTAGACAGGTTATACATTTTCTCTTTAAAATCTTAAAAGATTTTTCAAAGATATTCAATAATAATGACCAATTTCTGGAGTGCCCTGTGTCATAAATCACAGTGTGCATCAAGTTGAAGAACTTGACTTAACACATTATTTAAAATATGTACAAGTCTTTAAGATTTGCATCCTTATTGCTCATGTTACATTCTTTGATCACTTATTTGAATTTTTCAATCAATTTTCTTTCAATCTATTTTAATTCTCAAAAATTTGTTTCTTTCAAATTATCACTGTGACATCAGGTTTTCACTTCAATGATACATGAAACAATTTTTCTATGAGGAGTTTTGTGGGGAAAACAAATACTGTATTAAAATTTGAAAAAGTTCATCATATTCACATTTGCTAATCCATATTAAATAAATTTCAAATCGTCTATATGAATATATATATATTTCTTTTAAATATTGTTCAGAATAGATCATATAAACCTACCTTATACACGGTACCAAAAGCCCCCGATCCTATTATTCCACCTCTGCGTAACTCAGATTGTTTTATAAGCCTGATATTGGACATATCTGGTTTGGCATTGGTTGGGGTAAGAGGTTGCTGTTAAAAGGACACACCAAATTCATTTCCAAATACAGTGGCAAGAAAATATAAAAAATTTTACATCCTGCTTTATCTTGCAAGGTATATATTCAAATTGTTTCCTTATCTGAACTTTTGTTAATAATAACCTCATCATCATATCCAGTCATCTTGGCAGTGAGTATGGCAGTCTTCTCCTGTGATTTGGCTCTCTGGCACCAACAATATCCAAAGAGAACAAGAGCTCCTGCCAGAACAACAATCCCACCAACTGTAGAGGCCACAATGATTTTAATTCTTTCTGCAAGTTCCTTACTTTTCCTATAATTAAACAAGTAAATGTTTTGTGGTATGTGTATCTGGCTTATCTATAGAAAAGACACTGAAGCTGTTCCAATGGGATTGATACCCTGGGGAAGGGGCAAAATCAAATCATGGTACAATTCAAACTCTATTTCTAGTCATATCAATTCTTGTTAACTTACTTGGCTTTCTCATCTTCTTGTTTTTTCATAACTAATGGATGTGTATGATCAACACACAAAGTGGTTGTCTCCTCTTCAGCCATATCATCCTTTTCCCTATATGGCATGTCTAGGGGACATGTCTTTGTACAATTAAACTGACGACAAATATAGTCCGCGTCAGTGCAGTTCTCTTTCTTTCCATTCCAGGACTCATTATCCAAGTAAACCTTAAAGTTGTTGCAGGCTTGGCACTCAATTTGTGAGGGACCATAGCAGCCTCCCCGACATTCTTCATGACATTGCTCACACTCCTTGTCTTCATTTGCATAGAACATATTTATACATGATTTACGACAGGCACCATCTTGTTTGACATATTTGCACTTAATACAGTGCAAGTTACTGCCCTGGTGACAACCATCGCACATCGCATCACATCTAAAACAAGCCTACAATACAAAGATTTTCTCAAGTGAAAATGGTGATTTTAGAAAATTTCTTATGTATGGAAACAATAGATTCGTAGAATTGTTAATGCAGGAATTAACTGTTGCAACCATTGCTGAAAAAATACCTAACCCACATAAGCAAATTACATAAATTTTTTTCTGCAATGGTTGTTACCGTTAATCCCATAACGAAGAGAGAAAGACATTTCATGATTTAAATTTAATTTAAATTTAATGGATTGATTAAGAAATGAACAAGATGTGTTTGTGAAACACTATGCCCCCGTATGCCAGCTTATGTCGAAGGTTAAAGTTTCTCAAATGCAAGTCAAAATCCAGGCCAAAAGATAAAAAATGTTGATACCCAAAGAAAGATCTTGTCTCGAGGAAAACACCTTTGGAATTTGAAAGACCTAGATACAACTGTTCAAAAGTTATGGTGAAGGTTAAAGTTTTTTAAATAAAAGTCAAATGTCAAGGTCAAGGTCAAAGTGGTTGGTATCCAAAGGAAGATCTCGTCACAAGGATTACATATGTGAAGTATGAAAGTCCTAGCACCAACCATTCAAAAGTTATGGCCAAGGTTAAAGTTTTTCAAAAGTAGGTCAAACTCCTAGGTCAAGGTCAAAGGGTCAAAGTGGTTGGTATCCAAAGGAAGGTCTTGTCACAAGGATTACATATGTGAAGTATGAAAGCCCTAGCATCATCCATTCAAAAGTTATGGCCAAGGTTAAAGTTTTTCAAAAGTAGGTCAAACTCCTAGGTCAAGGTCAAAAGGTCAAAGTCGTTGGTATTCAAAGGAAGGTCTTGTCACAAGGATTACATATGTGAAGTATGAAAGCCCTAGCATCATCCATTCAAAAGTTATGGCCAAGGTTAAAGTTTTTCAAAAGTAGGTCAAACTCCTAGGTCAAGGTCAAAAGGGTCAAAGTGGTTGATATCCAGAGGAAGGTCTTGTCACAAGGAATACATATGTGAAGTTTGAAACCCTAAGCACCAACTGTTCAAAAGTTATGGCCAAGGTTAAAGTTTTTCAAAAGTAGGTCAAAGTCCAAGGTCAAGATCAAAAGGTCAAAGTGGTTGGTATCCAAAAGAAGGCCTTGTCACAAAGAATACACATGTGAAGTTTGAAACCAAAAGCTCCAACTGTTCAGAAGTTATGGCCAAGGTTAAAGTCTCATAAAATTTTGCAAAAGTGGGTCAAACTCCAAGGTCAAGGTCAAAAGGTCAACTATGATGGTACCCAAAGAAAGGTCTTGTCACAAGGAATACACATGTGATATATGAAAGTCATAGCTCCAACCAATCAAAAGTTATGGGCAAGGTTAAAGTTGACAACAGACACACAGACAAACAGACAAACAAACAGACAAACAGACAGACAGGACAAAAACAATATACCCCCGGGATCTTTCGATCCGGGGGCATAAAAAGAAAATATTCAATGAATATAAATATTAAAAGATCAGGTATCAAAAGTGAAATATGTTATCAATGACAAGTAATTAAATACCTAATTTGGTGCATGTATGAAATAAAATGATTTTGAAGTATCACTAAGAAATGCTCAAATTCTACCAACTTACTTGTCTGCCTTCAAGAAAACTTGAGATTTGTTTGCCCACAGTGGCCTGGTAGTAATCATGTGGACACTGCTGACTTTCACTGTCAGCTATACATCTGAAGGAAGAGTGGTTTAATTCAATAGCAAGTTCACAGGTGTTGCAGCCTCCTTTTCCTACCTTATCTGATGGCCCAGTGCAGCTAAAATAAAAATTGTGCAGCTAATGATTAAACAGGTATAGCAAACAGCAGCATGAGGAGAGACCAATCATATATATTTATTGACTGGGTTCCAGGACAACATGTGTTTTGTCGGACCAAAGAAGCAAACTGTTTGCTTGAGGCCATTAGGCCGAAGACAAACAGTTTGGTTCAAGGGGTCAACAAAATACATTTTGCCCGAGAACACAGTCAATAAATGTTTTGTTATACCTTTTATTTTTTTGACATACATGTATCTTGTGTTGGCATCCTTGATATAAAATTCCTTTACCAGCATTGCGGTAAAACTGTTCAATTTTTTCACTGTCGAACACCAGTGTATGCAAAATAATAAATAAGATTTAGCTGATTCCACCCACAATGTGAAGTAAGCAGTTCAATATCTCATCAACAGGTCCAATATCTCACTCTGTGGTCAAACATCGATTTTTTATGACCGCTCAGTAAAACATTACAAATGTTAGACTTTTTAAAGTACATGTATAAATTCATATAGGAACCAATTTTTAAAGGTATAACAATTCATTATGTCTTAATTTCTTTAAATTTTGACCAATTAAAATCTGTGAAATGATCAATGAGTTGCAAAATATATTCTGACATAATTCTAACACCCAATATCACCCTGCACAAAAATATGTTCAATGCTTCAAGTCTGCAGCTTAATTATTTTTATTCAAAATTTTCAGAAGACTAAACAAGAGGCCCAAGGGCCTTAACAGTCACCTGAGTATAATACAACAATTGAGAGGATCATAGAGTATAAATTCAATTGATAGATGAAGCTTTGTTGCCCAAAAGCAAGAGAAGTAGGAAGATCAGGATAAACAAAATAATTAAGTCTACTATTCAGTAACAACTCATAAATTAAGTTCTAATCTGTCCCCCTCTCATCACTAGCACCATGTAGACTATTAACAAACTATTGGTGCTTCTGTTCTATCTTTAATGCCATAATATAACCTCTCACATTGACCTCTTGGTCTTTGAAGAATATTTAATAAGATATTTTTGCCTCATTTTTATTTATCTATTATTTAAAGGTCTACCTGATCATTAAAACTAAGAAAGTACTTTTTTTATTATACAATAAAAATTCTAGCACAATTCTCTTATTCTATTAACCTTTCAAATACGTTATTTACAGTTATTAATTATCAAAGGTGAATGGAAAAGGGGAATAACTTCTCTCAGTAGAATAAAAATTAATAGAGCCCTGCCAATCAAGGACCTGATTGCTTGACCAAATGGTCCAGATGTTCAAAAATCTGGTAAAACTACCCTTGCTTATTAAAACTTTTACTCAGTTTGCCCCTGATATGCCCAGAAGCAGAGAAGAATTTCACATGCATAATGCATTTTCACTACAGATTCAACACAGCCCTACAAGAAATTTACAAATATGGAAGAGTTACCCTCAGCATCATAACTATGCACTTCAAAGAACACATTTCCACTATATTATCAAAAGCCCCCCCCCCCCCCCGGTAATTCCAGATCCCCCCCCCCCCCCCCCGGTAATACCAGATCCCCTGACCCTGGCATGGGACCACAAGTTTTAAAATTTCTGTTAGAAGCACCTTTATTCATCATAACTATGCAATTTGTTTATCTGCTCAACACTAAGGAGCAGACAGGATTAATAAATAGAATTAATGCATTTTCATTATATTATCATTAGAGACCCACCCTTACACCAGAACATCTGACACAGGGGCAATGAAACTCAAAATTCTGAATGAAGCACTCTTGCTCATCATAACTATACACTTAAGTTTCCTTGCTTTATAACCAGAAGCAGAAAAGAATATTTTCAAAGATATTATGCTTTTTCACTATATAATCAATAGAGCCCCCCTCCTTACACCAGAACCCCTGACACTGGGGCAATATATTTCACAATTTTAAAAGAGGCATACTTGCCTATCATAATCATGCACTTAGTTTGTTAAAATAATCTCCAGGGGCAGAGAAGAAGGTTTTCAAAGAATTAATGCATTTTCACTATATAATAAATAGAGCCCCACCCTAACTACAGAACCCCTGACCCAGGGGCCATGAAATTCACAATTTTGGAAGAGACACACTTGCTCATCATAACTATGCATTTAGTTTGTTTCCTGAATACCCAGGAGCAGAGGAGATCTTTTCAGGAATAATGCATTTTCACTATACAGTCAACAGAGCCCCACCCTAGCACCAGAACCCCTGACCCTGGGGCCATGAATTTCCCAATTTAAGTAGAGGACTCAATGCTTATTACAATTATGCCAACAGTTTGACTGCTTGATGTCCAGGAGTAAAGAAGATTTTTAAAGATTGCATTAATTTTGATGGTTTTGGCCATACCCCTCAGGCCCCAGGGGGACAGGGGCCTTGATGAATTTCACAATTTTTGTTCCCCTTAACCCATGGATGCTATATGCCAAAATTGGTTGAAATTGGTTCACTGGTTCCAGAGAAGAAGCTGAAAATATTCAAAAGTTTACAACCAACGAACGACGACGGATGAAAAGAGATAGCAATAGGTCACCTGAGTGACTCAGGTGACCTAAAAATGTAAGTATTGAAAGTTTAGTTTTAACTGCAATAGTGCACAAATAAGGATACTGACCCTTCTGCACAGTTAACATGACATGGATAACAAGTATTCTTCTCATCTGGGTAAAACATTTTAGGACACTGTCTCAAACAGGTGCTTGTATTATCATGATGTTTCATGGTGACATGTTTGCATTTTGTGCAATTTCCTGGCCCCTATGGATACAATATGCATGATTGACTAACAGAGCTTAGCATATAAAAGTATCTTTCATGTAACTTTTACTTAACAATATGTCACATGTTCCATCAGATTAATACCCCTTTAAAATACTATGACGGTAAAACATGTATAACTTACAGCTCCAACACATCCATCATCACATTCCTCATTACAGAACGCACACAGACGATTGCCAGCATCATACATCATGGGGACCTGTTTACAGTGGTCAATACAAATGTTACTACTGTTGTCAATCTTGTAGGAGCGACACCTCAGACACTTGTTTGCACCTTTCCCCCAGCAACCTTCATCAGAGCAGCTTTGGTGACACACTTGTCCATCTTGTTCTAAAGTGGTACAAGTTTATATTGGTCATATTCTTTGTTATCAGTTAATCTCAATATCATTTTCATAACAATTTTGATGCATAATTTATATTAGCAAATTAAATTTAAAATCTATTTCTGAGAAAGAAATTTAACATTTTTATTTTGTAATCCATGGTTTTAAAATGTAATATCATTTTCAAATTTCATTATTTTTAAATAGACTTGATAAACAAAATTAAAATGCATTAGTGTCATGCAGCATTCATATAAAAAGAAGGAAAGAATGGAGACTGATTGAATAACATGGGAGTCTTTGGAAGCTTCAATTTGTTTTCAGAGAAAATTCAAGTTTTTCAGGTTCATGCCCAAAATGCACATCCTCACAGATGAGGAATACATGTCATTTATTTTAGATAATAAATGCTATGTGACAGAGTGAACAACACACTGTTAATACATGTACTGACAATAACAGGTACCACACATGAACATCACAGGCAACACAAAAACATGGACAAGGGACATAGTTAAATGCTGCAGCATTTAGTCTGTTCTTTGACATTTTTGGAAACTTTAAACTTTTTTTAATTTTAGCATCAGTGTAATCATTTACTTAATTCTAATCTAATCTATCTCTGATAATCTAAATCTATGTTTCTGCCAGTTTTTAAAATTAAAAACAAAAAGTGATTTCTAAAATAATGCATCCAAAAAATCTAAATACATGATTACCATAAGCCATGTTAATTAATGTTAATGTATAACTATATAAATATCTTTCTTTTCTCCCCAATTCGTATGACTAGCTGTATATTTCAGGCCAATTCTTTCAAAATAAAAAAAAAAATTAAAAAAATTTAAAAAAAAAAACAAAACAAAACAAAAACAAAAACAAAAAAAAAAAACATGAGCCTTAAACTATTCTTGCATAATTCTGTAAAATTGTAGATTTTCACCTCTAGATTAGTTTGTGTCCAAGAAAAATAAGTCTACAAGATGTATTATTTGGTCTTTATCATGCTTGCATTCTATGGACTTTGATTCTTTACAAACATTTACTTTATTCGGAATTCCTGGAAATTAAACACAATATTGATCATCAGTGGAAAACAAGGGAAATAACTGCACATCATTGCCCAGACTATACAGTCAAAAGCATTGTTGAGACATTTTAGATTTTCAACTAACACAGAGGATTTGTTAATCAGTTACCAACTCATTTGTTTTCATAAATAAATATCAAGGGATTTCCAGGAATATATGTGGGAACGAAAAAAAAAACAAAATTAGTTTTACTTGCTCATTTAAAATTTCACATACTGGTAGCAGACATGAGGTAAAATGGAATTCGGTACTTTTTTTCATGTAAAGACATGTTAATACTGCATATGAGACCCAAAGAGTAATAACTATTATGTTTTGCACTGCTGGTATAATCTTTCTGGTTTAGGTCTATCTGGTTCCTTTAGCAAGATACACATATAAAAACAGGTATAAACAAACTAATCTGTTTTATATAATATTTATGAAAATAAATTTAAAATATTTTGAATATATATTAACCAGCAGTACCTTCATTTTGTTTAAATAGCCAAACTTTCTCATGAGCGATCATTAACCACAAATCAAGTCAAAAACCATGCAAACAAAACTCTCTTCAAGTCAATGTCAGCAGAAAACAGCTCTGATTGTGAGGCAAATGATGAGCATAAACATGACAACTTTTGTATTTTCTTTTATAGGTTAAAAAAAAAGCAGAATTCAAATACATGAATGTATTTAAAAATAAACATAGATGTTTCTGAAACAATCAGAAAATTCTACCATCCATTCGAAAGATATACCTATTGCTATTCAAAATAGAAAAAATTACTAGAATGTTATTATTGTGTGCATTTTCAGATGTTTCCTCTACCTGTGTAAAAATAAATCTCTACGACATAAATTACTTTTCACTTAATGAAACTTAATTTTTTTAATCATCATGTTTGTCCTATACACAATTTCCCCCAACCCCAGAATACTTCCACATTTTAAAGATAAATGCAAAGCTTAATTACTAAACTTTCCTTCAAACTAAGTTTACAATTATCAGAACAAATTTTATATTTGCATGAAATTGAATGTGTGAATATGTGATCACTCAGTCTGACAGCTTGACAAATTCAAACAAGATGTACACAAGAAAAGAAGTGCAAAAATTCATCAAAAAACTTCACGTACTGCATTTGTAAGGGGGCCGATTTTCCCTGGTCAGTACATAATCTTTGATTTTGAATTCTTGACCTGGATTTTTTTGCACAGTGAAGAGTTGAGTAAAATCAGTGCCCTCAATAAAACACAGATCCTCATTCCGATACAGGCTTATTTTTCCATTTTTTATACTTTGCAGCGAAATCAACTCCAGTGACTTAAGTTTTGTCATAATCGCACTAAATGCATTCCCTGCTCTAAAAATAGAAACAAAAAGCACATCAATCATGCATTCAGAAGAAGGCCCACGAGACAGAGATTTATCATTATGTGAATGATCCTCAACTTGGGGCTCCAAAAATTATAAGAATCATTCAGAAAACTCTGAGGGGATCTAAATAAAGACCTGTGGCCCTGTACTCACTTTACAAACATGTTTTCTTACTGGGCTCTGTTGCAAAAGAACTTCCCATTTTACTAAAATTTTACTAGTATTTATTAAAGCATTCCAAAATTAATCAAAATCCAAACAAAAATTCCATATCTACAAAAAATTCATGAAAATTTCAAAAATTGTCAATATTTGTGGACATTAAACTGAACCAATTGTGTATATGTCTTTGGATCAACATGCATTTATGAGTCATGCAGTCTTAATAAGCCATGGCTCTGTGGATCTTCCTCAATTCATATAACATACATAAGCTAACATGTCTTGTTTTCTAAACATATCTGCCAGGAGGTCTGCACTACCCATTCACTCATCAACAGTAGATCTTGGTCAACATGAAGCAAACCTTTAAATCACCGCAGAAATCTTTTACATATAACCTTTTTTTTTAAAATTTGCTTTGGGTCTGTTAATAAATTCATTAAGATAACTAGAAATTTATCTATGAAATAAGTTAAAAGTATATTTTACTCAAAAAGTGATCTGCAGTGATCAGAGAACTGCTTCAGAGCTACATGTTATACACTAGCATTCTTATAATTTTCTCCATCGTATACATACTACATAGTTCAGGGTCCTTATTATGTTGAATAAAAATTGCTTGTGAACTGATGTCGACGATGTTCATAAACATTTCTGGCTTAACATAGCAAAGGTTTGGGTTCATTCCTATTAAAATTTTTCCATTTAAAACTTTTTTCAAAGAAAGAAGGTCTAGTTCTCTAATGAGAGGTACTTGAAAAACTCCTAGGGCTACCCCAGTATGCCTGTGAAAGAACAAGTCATCTGAATATTAAGACAATATGCCATTATGAATTAAATAATGCTTCTAAAAAGAACCAAATTATGATTTCTGAGAAAAAAATAAACAAGAAGTTAACAAATTAAAATCGTACACAAAGCCATTTGAACTTACATGTCTAGTTCACGACCATGAATTATTTGCAGATTAGAAAGAAAAAAGAGATCAGGCATTTCTTGGCTGTTTCCTCCCTGTACCATTAAATAACCAGTTATCTCCTTCACTGTCTTCAGAACATCTAACTGCTCTCTTTTCAAACCTTTCAGTTTCTGGTAGTTATCCCTAAATAAACAGTCTAATTATACAAATTTACAACACACTTTATTAGATAACGAGAGGCCCATGGCCTTAAGGGTCACCTGAGTATCTCGAATGACTCAAGTGACGTAAATATGAACTTCTTACCATTCTTTAAATTAAATTTACATTGTATATTCTTGAGGGTATTCTGCCAAGCACTTATACAGAACATTGAAAATGCTCCACTGGGAAAAACAATTAAGCTTAAAAAAAAAACAATGAACCAACAGATGCACAAGCCTAGAATGATTACTGTAGAACCCACAAAGGGCCAAAATCAATTTGAAATAAGTACAGAACTTTGAACAAAAAATCAACAAAAAGTTTTTCACTTACCCATCAAAAGTTGTCTGAACAATCTTGAGATTCCCATCAATAACAGTGCAATTTTGAAATCTGTCAATGTTCTGACTGGACAAAAACTCATCAGCTTTCAGTCCGTCACATCCTATCAACAGAAAGAAATGACAAATAAAAAAGACACATATAAAATGGGTAATAATATAAAGGAATTTCAAAATGTTTATTGAAAATGACTGAAAGATCAAATAATTATATCAAAGATGCTATCAAGCCAGAACTACCTATTCAGTTTTAATTTAAATCTGTCTCTTCAAACCACGTGTGACATTTGGTAAGTCAATCTAGACTCTGACGTCACATGACATCGTATGTAAGTTGCATTACCAAATCGAATCAAGCACAGTGCTAGTTATAATGAAGAATGTTTAATCTACTGTATTTTCTGTAATATCCATTAAATCAATGTGCTTTTATTTTTTGTTGAACTTTTGTTGCTACCGCGAGATCATAATTTGTGGTGAGATGCAATTCGCAAAGCATTACGGGACCACAGGTTACTGTGGAAAAAAATTTGTTTGGGTCAATGTGCAAAATCCAAATTTTCTCTTCGCCCAGGCGTTGCTTTAAGAGCTTGCTGCGCTTGCTATAAGAATACAGAAAGTATGAATCAGTTGTTATCATCATTTTGTTGACTGACAAAAGATAACACTGACTTAAAAAAAAATAATTTTGAAATTTTTGCACTGAGAAACTTTTTTTTTTGGTTTGCTTGATTTGTTTGTGTTTTTTTTTTTTTTGGCTTTTGTTTTTGTTTTTATTTATCTATTGAATAATGTGAAGTATGTTTCACAAATCTAAATACATGTATTAAGTACAGAGATTCATTTTAAAAAGCATAGGTTTCACTTTTTTTCTTTTCTTATAGCATGAACAAATTCCATTAACATGAACTCAAATAGAAATACTTATTAACCCTATATTAAATACCATATATTTTAAAAAAGATCATGTTTCCAGTTGGAAAAAAATTACTGAAGACAAGTGATATAACTAAATTTTTCAATTGCTTATTTGTGACCAACTTCACTTTTTGAGTTTCCTGTGTCTAAATTCATTGAGTGTTCCTAGTAGAAAATAAATACAGTGGCTTCCATTTTATCGGATAGCGGTTTAACGAATATTTCGGCTATTTCAATATAATATCAGAGCACAAAACCATTTCTTATATATTTATTAATAATTTCACCTGATATTCTGATGAGAAAATATTGGAATTTCGTTTTATCCGATACAAAAATTTTGACTATCATAGTGTTTTTTGATAATCAGCACCTTGTTCACACCTCCAACTTCGTATGTGAAGCCTTTGTTTACACAGTTTGACACCAATTACCTTGACTGGCTTGAGTACGACAATGAGAGGATTAGTTACGGCTGGACGCACACAGGCACCTTACCTGTGTCAATAGTGGGCATAGTAAATAGATATGTTTTGATTACAGTTGTGGTGATCAGCTTGGGTTCAATGATGCACTTGTTAATTATGACAATTATCTGCAATTTTTTCGGCGTAAAATTTATTTATTAAACTGATTAGCTTGTGTATGACAATTTACTTGGATAATGAAATAAGCCTATTCAATCGTTTAACTTGGTCAATTGGCTTAATATTTATTCACTTTTCAGTGCAAAATTTATGGTAAAAATAATAAATGGCCCGTTCTATAAAAATACGTCTCAAAATTCATACCATCTTTCTCCACATGGCTCTCAAAATCTCTCTTCAGCAGACAAGAACGAGACTGGTAAACTCACACACAGTATAAAATACGCAACCGTATTAAAGAAACAAATAAAAACGAAACAATTACATATATTTAATATTTTTGTTTATTTTTAATTTACAATCTATGCAGGGAAAAATAGTTTACGGTTATTAGTCAAGCATTTAGTCTACTTCCGTTTCCAAAATGGCGACCATCGAAGAAGGAATGTAAACATGTGCTGAAGAAAGATGGCAATAACTATCAAAGAATATATTCTATACGTCAATTTATTTGAAAAAAAATTTCATATTAAATTCATAAGTAAGTAAAATAAATTATTTTTAGTAAAGTCATTAAGTAAACATGTCAAAAGAAAACGAATGTGCAAGCTGGAAATTTGTTACGATGTATTATCAATACATGTAGCTCTATGCATCTATCTTTGGACTCGGTATGAAGCAATCGGCTATTCTAATTTTCGGCTATTCGGATAAAACAAGGCTGACAACTTGACTATTCGATAAAACGGGAACCACTGTAGTTAATACATGTATAACACACATACCAATTTGTACACAACATGGGTGAAAGTTACTGAGCTTCAGTTTCACAAAAGTTGCCTTATCTTTACTTATCAAGCATAATAATGCCAGTTTACTTTATTTTTTTTACCTACTTAAAAGACTTGCTTATTAACTCACTTTTTGGACAAATTCCTTGACATTGTACACAAGTGTTGTTTTCTGGGTAGTATTCTGCTGGACACTTCCTAACACACAAGGCATTCGTTTCATCTTTCAACATATAATCTGTAACAAATAAAATAAAATTGAAAACAAGCACAAATATGTATACCATCTTTGAAACGTAAAACAAATCCTAAATATCCAATCATTCTACTCTAGAAGTCAAAAAGTTTGTTTCAGTAATTATATTTTCCTCTTCCTTAGTTATGTCAATCATGAATAATGATAGTGTGATTTGTAACTTAGAAAACCAGCAGAACATATCTCTATTTTTATTAAAATCAGACAGAGTTTAGGGAGTGGATCTTAGAAGCCTGGTGTTAATAAGATTGCATGTATACATATTAACACCTAAGATTGAAAGCATATTTCCAAAATTTATCACATCTGTATTTACAAATAATTCTTTTCTCAAACCTACATGTCTCTATATACATAACATTATCTTAGTTCCATTGAAAAAACAATTAAATACTGGTTTCATGATTTTCCCCCCTTATTATAAATGAATAATTTCAAATCAAACCTTATGGGTTATATTAATAGTATGAGAGAGTTTATACCTGGACATTCTTTCACACATAAAGATTTGTATGCATATTTTCCATCAGGATTGTTTTCTAGCAGCATGGTAAATCTATTATATATCTTGGGTTTTGGACACTCATTAACACACATTCCTTCATTGTAGAAGTTTTTGCAAGCCTGAAAAATATAAAATGTAACTACAAATAACAAACAGTACAATTAAACTCAGATCCCATAAAACTACAGGAGAGGAAACATTTCAAAATGATACTTTAAAGAATTGACTGTACTTTTATTTACAGCAGCAACACCAAACATTACGTAATAAGGTTAACCAGAAGTCTCTGTGAGACTGTAGCTCGACTGGTTTGTACTTGTAACAAAGGAAGAGAAAAGTAGCACTTGCACTTGAAACTTTGCAACAGCAATAAAAAGAATAATGATCCTTGGTTTAGTCTCTTTTTGTGGCAAGATTTATTGCAATCAGACTAAAACTGTAGGAGGAGTTGCCTTTTGAAAGAATTTTACAAAAATTTCTATTTTTAGTAACCATGGCGACTTCATCAAAAAAATGATAAAGACAATTATATATAATTGATTTTACACTTGATTGGCGTGTATACATGTGCAATCAAAAACTTCGAGAGATAGAGAGTAAAAAACAATGAAATGTGTGTAACAGGACCAAGGTCTTGGTTCTCGAGAAAGAGAACTTCGAGAGATCGGGAGTTCGAGAGATCAGGAGTAAATTTGCTTAGTTATATAAAGAAAAAAACGGGACCGGAGGTTCACTTCGAGAGATTGAGAACTTTGAAGGGAGTTCGAGCCATCGAGAGTCACCTGTATGTACATACAGTAATACAATATTTAACCTTCTTTATACGATATATATAGATGAAAATATAAACAAGGTCTTTCTTTGTTAGTATGGGAATCTATGTTGCAGCTATTGCAGAAAAAAATTTACATAACCCGTATGAGATAAGATAGATAATTTTATTTTCCAATTTTGGGCCCAGATGGCATACACTGAAAAGATAGAAAGTTCTGAATGAAAGATTACATACAAATAAACACATACACACACACACATATACATGCATATATATGATATATATACATTATTATAACAGTAACTTGATCCGAAGAGTCGTATCACGTCGAGTTGAGAGGCGCGGATCATCAGATCAAACGAGACGCAAAGCGTCGAGTTTGATCTGATGATCCGCGCCTGTCAACAAGACGTGATACGGCTCTTCGGATCAAGTTACTGTTATAATGATAAATTTATTATATACCCCTTTACAACTAGCAAAATATAGTTTTAAAAAACTTTTGAGATCAATTATATAAGATTTTTCCATTAAACAAAGCATTTTGTCTAGGAACTTTTTGATGCGCATGAAAAATAACGTCATGTTTCTGTGTACTACGTCATCAATTTCAGAGAGGGGTGATATGGATTCAGAAAACCACAGTGTGGTGATCCGGAAAGTCGAATCACACCGTCACGTGATTGTACGAAGTCTACAGTAAAATTGAGTGATACACTCTTGGGTATATAATAAAATCCATAAAAGTAACTTTAGGTGCAGCAGTTGGGGTTATCAAACTGCAATTATGTTGGCAGGTTATGTATTTTTTCTGCAACAGCTGTAACATTGATTCCCATACTAACTACCAAAGAAAGCATTTAATTTTTAAATTAATTTAAGAAGTTAGTGGTTTATATGTAATAGTTTAATAAACCAGGATGGTTTCTGGTATAATAACAGTTATTAAATAGGAATTCAGAAAAAAAAAATGTCTAACCCCCCCCCCCCCCTTCTCCTGGGGTAAGAAATGTTACAAAGTTCTTACTGAAGGGCTGAAAAAATGATGATGGCCCTCATGTGATTCCTACATAATAATAACTTAATAATATCCACTCATTGGGTGACCTACCACACAATCTGTGCTCCTTGGACCATAACATCCTCCAGCACACTGGCTATGACAACATTGATTTATTTCTTTTCCAAAACAGCCAGTATCACAACTTGGATGACAAAGTTCTCTGATCACTGAAAAATGCAACAAGAGGTCCATGGACAATAAGGCTAACCTGAGTCAACATTTTTTTTCCTGGCTTATAAATGAATATATATATATTAAACAAATATAAAAAGAAAACACAAGAATCCTCCGTAAAGCTTTAGCGCTTTCATTAAAAATCTTCAGAAGCTTTACATTACAAAAATGTATACAACGGTAACATAGTAACAATGATTATGACGTTAAACTAAGCGGAACGTTTAATGTCTATATTGTGACGTCATAGATAAAATACTGCAATGATGATGAAAAAGTTCGGGAAAATCATAGGTAGTTTATAAGAGACTATTAAGCTTTGGCTTTAGAATACAAATAAAATGTTTTTCTTTTTCCCGTCTCTGGATATCACTGGCACATCTGAGTTCATAAAAAGGGAAAATGTTAAGTCGTTTTTTTCCACAAGTTTCCAGGTGTGCACTTAACTGGATTTGTCTATATTCAGGTGTACTGATGTGTTGCTTATGTACACGTACACGGGCACGGAGACTGTTGCCAGTTTTACCAATATAATATTCTTTGCATCCAGGACATGTGATGGCGTATATGACATCTTTCGTATCACATGACATGTTGGCATTAACTTTAAATTCACGCCCGTTAAAATTATAACTCGTCCCTTCTGTAATGTAGTCACATGTGCCGCATCGAGGGTCCGTACACTTTGACACTGTATAATTATGGTCAGCGAATTGGGAGGAACAAAGTATTCTCTTAAGGTTTTTGGGCTGACGTTTACTGCTGATAAAACGACAGTTTTTGTATGTAGTTCTCGTTTGTTCATCCTCTCTAAGTAAGCTATTTAATTCATAAATAATTGAATTGATGTTTTTATTTCTCGGATTGTACGTGTGAACAAAGGGTATTGTTTCTCCGTCCTTCGCACGTCATTTGTTTGAAAGTAATTGTGTTCTATCACACTCCTTGGCTTTCATAATACTATTATCTACCAGTTGCTCTGGGTATTTTTGGCTCAATAAATACAATTTTAATTCCTCCAAATGGATATCCCTCGTATTAATATTGCTCACAATGGTACAGATCCTTCTTGTGAGATTATATGGTATAGCCGTTTTAGTATGGTGGGGATGGCACGATCTGAAATGCAGATATTGGTGTGTATCTGTCGGCTTATAGTATATATCCGTATTTAAGCTGGTATTATCTTTTGATATAAGAACATCGAGAAATGGCATTTGCGTATCATCTGTTTCCATCGTGAATTTGATATCCGAGTTCATTTGGTTTAGTAGATCGTAAAACTCCAATAATTTGTCGACATCATCATCCCATAAGATAAAACATTCGTCTAAAAATCTTTTCCATTTAGACTGTATATTATAAGCAGATTCTACTCCCCACAAAGAACATAATTGTTCATGTAACTTATGTTCTAAATAACCTAAGGTTAATGTTGCATAGGTAGGTGCGACTTTCGTCCCCATTACAGTTCCCTTAGTTTGAAGGTAATGATGGTCAGAAAAAGCAAATGAATTATTTTCTAGAACTAATTTAAGTGCTTCTAAAATAAAATTCTGTTGGAATCTGTCATTTAGTACATCGGGATAATTTTCCATCCAAAATTTTACAGCTTCCAATCCTAATTCTGTAGGAATATTAGTACCGGGTATATAAACTTACGACATCAAAAGTGACAAGTTTTGTGTTACAGGTGATCTGAGTAGGTAAATGATTTATGAAATCCAGATGACTAATTATGGCAATGTTATTGTTGAGAAGATTTAAAAGATTTCCTTCCATAAACAAAATGCCCATGGGCCACAACACTCACCTGAGTAACTTTGGCCCTGCTGTTCTTCACAAGATTTCCCCACTTGTAATATCTATTGTGACCCCACCCTACCTCCAAGGGTCAAAATTTGAACAATTTAGAATCTAAACTTCCCCAAGGATACTTCCACATAAGTTTCAGCTTTCCGGCCCACTGGTTTTTGACAAAGATTTTTTTTCTATATATATCAATGTAAAACTTGGATTCCCTATTGTGATCCTGCCCTACCCCGGGGGTCATGATTTGAACAAATTAGAATCTACACTACCCCGGGATGCTTCCACTTAAGTTTCAGCTTTTCTGGTCCAGCGGTTTTTGAGAAGAAGATTTTTCCTAAATATTTCAATGTAAAACTTGAATTCCCAATTGTGGCCCCGCCCTACCCCCAGGGGTCATGATTTGAATAACTCAGAATCTACACTATCCCAGGATGCTTCCACATAAGTTATAGCTTTTCTGACTCAGTGGTTCTTGAGAAGAAGATTTTTAAAGATTTTTCCTATACAGGTAACTCTTGATACCTCGAAGTCCGTGGGACCGAGGAAAAGCTTCAAGTAATCAAGAGTTTGAGTTTTCAAGATTCCGCAATTTTCCAGGTTTGTTGAAAGGTTTTAAAATTAGTCTTACCCGATATAATGATTTTCATGCAGTGCTAACCTTTTACACGTTTTTTTTTTTTTTTTTTTTTATAAAACAGCGGTATTTTTTCATAATTTAGATGAATATTTCAATAAACTGATTAAAGCAAAAAATGTATATCGTCATTTCATGAAAACAATATTTTACAGTGTCGCACATAGCACTGACTATTCCAAAAATGATCATTGAACGCAGTTCTGCAAGTATTTGTCCAATAATAGTCGTCATATTGACATTGAGGCTGTTTCTGCTTTTTCATATTTCGTTTAACTTTGACACTGACTCGAAATAAAAATTAAATTAGTGTTTTGTCTTTTAATAAATTACTACTTTTCACTGACTCTGCGTCTCTAAATTATCGTAAGACAGTCGATGATATTTATTTTAATAGCATATAGGCAAAATATAATTAATTATAAATCAATTGTCACCTTGCAGCAATATAAGTGTCACCTGAATAAACATCCCGTTCCTCAAGACCAGGTCTAATGCCTGGGGTCATTTAAATGTCCAGGTAAAGGTGTAAATTATGTAACGCTTGCGTACACATAGCCACTTCGAGGTATCGAGGGTAAATTCTAATAGAATATGCATAGTGGGACTGCATTTTGACTTCGAGGGATCAAGGGTTTCGAGAGATCAAGAGTTCAAGAAATCAAGAGTAAATTTGCTTAGTTATATAGGGGAAAAATTCGGGACCGGAGACTCACTTCGAGCGATCAAGAACTTCGAGAGATTGAAGTTCGAGCCATCAAGAGTTACCTGTATATTTCAATGTAAAACTTGAATTCCCAATTGTGGCCTTGCCCTACCCCGGGGTCATGATATGAACAATTTAGAATCTACACTACCCCAGGATGCTTCCACATAAGTTTCAGCTTTTCTGGCCTAGTGGGCTCCGCCCTACCCTCACGGGTCATGATTTGAACAATTTAGAATCTACACTTCCCAAGGACGCTTCCATATAAGTTTCAGCTTTTCTGACCCAGTGGTTGTTGAGAAGAATTTTTAATGATCCCACCCTATTTTTGTCTTTTCTTGATTATCTTTCCTTGTAAGGGGGTTTGGTCGTTCATTTTAACAATTTAAACTCTCCTTCACCCAAGAATGCTTTGTACCAACTTTGTTAAAACTGACCCAGTGGTTCTTGAGAAGAAGTTGAAAATGTGAAAAGTTTACAGATGGATGAATGGACGACGGGTGATCAGGAAAGCTCACTTGAGCTTTCAGCTCAGGGTGAGCTAAAAATGAGCTTTATTTGGTTGATTTCTGGATCTTTTTCAATTACATCAACATTTGTTTTAATTAATAGGCATATCACAGAATAGGGTTGTGTGAAGAATTTACTGCAGTTTCTAAATGATCATTTCAATGACTTTCAGTGTCTTGTTTTGCAATGTGATATAAGATTATGGATCAGGTGTTGTCATCAACACTTCAGTAGTTACTGTTTTCATTGTAAAAATACAATGTATATTGATCAATACTCACAATTCTGACATTTGTCCGGTCCACTTCCCCAACAATGGCGACTGTTTGTCTTCTCCTCAAAACATTCTGGAGCACAAGGAGGACCTATGAAATTGAGCAATTCATTAACAAACTAAATTTAAAAAAAAATTAAATAATTAAGCCAAAATTAGATATTTCAGCATACAACTGCTCATGAAAATATCGAAAATAAGTCAAAGGGAATAAAGACCCTGGCTCAGGTGAGCTAAAACACACATTATTCTGAGCTATCAAATGTGTACTTTTTATCCTATGAAGAATCACACACACAATATATATTTACACCTTTTGATCGCCAAAGCAATTCTAGGAAGCAGGATCAACCAATTTTCATACATGTGAACATTGTTAAAACTATGCCAATTTATCTTATTACATGGATGTCTTTTTTTTTATTTTGCTTTAGAAGCTACACTTTTAAATCTCATATATGCTTTTTATTCAAACAAACTATTGGTATGAACATCGTTCATGTGGTCTGAGATTATTTCAACATATGCCAATCTGGATGGAAAACACAGCTTCCAATTATCTGTTGATTTTAAAAAATAAGAAATGATGCTGAATGAAGAGAATCAATTGTACAATAACTTACAATTTTTGCTGTCTGTAGAATTCGTATTTGTTGTCTTATGATTAACCCTGTACTTAGGGTTAAACTTAATATCCTTCCATAAAATGGTGTCATGGAAACACAGCAGATCATTATTGTGAAAATAAATATCACCTCTTGTTATTTCTGGAAGAAAAAAATCAAATCATTGTTTCCGAAAAGCTTATTCATGCATTATTAATAATACAATACACACTTCAACAAGATACCTATGGACCACATTGCTCACTCGAGTCATTTTGGCCCTGCTGTTCATACCTATGTAAAACTCAGATCACATATTGTGGCCCCACCGTACCACTGGGGGTCATGATTTGATCAAATTTGAACCTAAATTACCTGAGAATGCTTCCAAATAAATATGACTAATCATGGCTGTTCTTGAGAAAAAGATTTTTCTTATGCATTTCAATGTAAACTTTGATCCCTTATTGTGGTACCACCTTACCCATAGAGGTCATGATTTGAATAATTTAGAATCTTCACTTCCTCAAAGAGCCTTCACCTAAGTTTCATCTTTTCTAATCTAGTGGTTCTCAAGATTTTTCTAATACATTTCAATATAAACTTTGATCCCTTATTGTGGCCCGCCCTACCCCCAGGGTCCATGACTTGAATAATTTAGAATCTTACACTTCCTAAGGAAGCTTCCGCATAAGTTTCACCTTTTCTGGCTAAGTGGTTCTAGCTGAGAAGATGATTTTTCTTATATATTTTAATATAAAACTTTCATCCCTATTGTGGCTCCATCCTAACTCTGGCAGTCATGATTTGAACAATTTAGAATCTAAACTTCCTCAGGCAGCTTCCACATAAGTTCACCTTTTTAGGCCCAGTGGTTCCTGAGAAGGAGATTAAGATTTTTCATAAATGTTTCAATGTAAAACTTTAATCCCTTCTTGTGGCCCAAGTTTCACCTTTCCTGACTCACCAGTTCTTAAAAAGGTTTTTTTAATGGTCCCACCCTATTTTTGCCTTTTACTGATTATCTCCCTTTGGAAGTGGGATTTGCCTTTCATTTGAACAATTTAGAATCCCCTTTATGAGAGGATATTCTGTGCTTACTTTGATTAAAATTGGCATAGTGGTTCTTTAGAAGATGTCGAAAACATGAAAAGTTTACAGACAGATGGACAAACAGACGGATGCCAAACTGTGATCGAAAAGCTCACTTGAGCTTTCAACTCAGGTGAGCTAAAAAATATCAGATTCATTTTAAAAATATCCAAGTTTCACTCTTGCTACCCCCCCCCCCCCCCTCTTTCTCTATCAATTTATATGAAACTTAAAAGTATTTCAGTAATTTTTCAATTTTGCCTCAGCTTACTTTCAAAAAAGGCCCCCAATCTTTGGAGTTCAAAAACAAAGCTTCTTTGCACTATATTACTTTGTAAATCACATTAATGCATCATGCATTCAAATTTGGCTATAGGATACTAGCTGCGATATGTTGTGAAGAAATATATGCCTTAAGGCTTCCCTAGCTGTGGGTACTTATGTACATCAAATTGAGTAATGCTAAACTTGGCAAATAAAGAACGTGTTCCATAAAGCATCTGCAGATGTCCAAAATCCTGTTCTTACCATAATTTTTGCACCAATAGATTTACATAAATGATGATATCGTTGCATGCATGGTGCAGTGGTTAGAGTGTTTGCTCTAGAGTCAGAGAGTAAGGAAAGTGTTGATCCTTGTTATGGGTTCGAATCCACTGTGTGACATGGTGTGTCTCATCCTTAGGATGAGACAGTAGGTTCTGGCATGAAAAAGATCCAACATTACTCAAAGGCTGTAAGCCCCAAGTACAGGTCTAAATTTGCAGCCCTCCACCCGTAAGTGGTGGTGTCTCAATATGAGTAAAAAATTCTTGGATATTAAACAAACAAACAAATGGTGATATCAATATACTCCCTCCAGTATATATCTATTTGAAAGATGAATGACTTAGGCATCAATACTGAAGGTCTAATTTCCTAGCAAGTATACTGGTATATACTTTCCATTTATTATCCTATACCTGATAAATTGGTAAACCACAGTTCCTTTAATCCAACTTTTCCACCTGCATCATGATTCAAGGCCACAAATAAACTGTAGCTGTTGTTCTTATAGTGAAACAACTCATTCCCACGTATAATTTTTAATTTAGTGAGTGGTAAATACTTTGCTGTCACAGAGGTAATTAAAACATATCCACTCACTTCCTCAATATTTGATAAAAAACTTAAATTATAATTAAAATTAGGCTGCTCTAAAAATTTGATTTCTAAATTTCCATCCACATAGGTACAGTTTCCATATCGTTGCTTCAGTTTTCTATATCGCATTTCATCACTGGCTCCACTAGCACTTAAGCCTTCTGATGATCCCCGACACACCTCTGAAATGATAAGAAAATTAAAAATATTTTCTATGTCAATTATAATTTAGTCCTTTTTAATAAGACTTTAAACATAAAACACTATGTAATTTGCTGAACAAATGTTTTAAAAATTTGAATGAAAAAAAAAATCATTCGCAAATTAAAATAAATACAATCAGACTGTTTCATCTTCAATATGTCAAATTCTGGATGCAAAGCATTTAAATTAGATAATTTATGCCACAAGTAATTATACAAACAGGACCCTACAAACTTCTGCGTCATCACTTTTACCCACTCCTTTTGAGATTTATGGTTTCATTATTTTATTTGCCTTATTAATTGTTATAAATGTTAGGATTGTTTAATGACAAATATCTATGCCATCAGAATTCACCCTTTCCTAGTGATACAAAAGCTTCTTATCCATACAGGTGCTTGTCAAGCACTGTAAAACAAAACTACATGTATCCAGCATTTCTGAGATCTATTAGAAATATCACAAACTAATGGAGTGTATTAATGCAATGCAAGGAACATAACTACATAAAAATAATTTCGATTTTTGAATCCAGCCCGTCCATTCAATCAAATTATGTTTAATATTGTTACATTTGCGAGTAATAGAGTTAGACCTCTAGGTTAACACAATCAGATAGGAAATTGTTTAGATGAATCTTGTTTCTACCCTACTCTCTCGAAGCTTGGTATTTTGTCAATACTTTAGGAGTGAAACAGCTCCATCTTTACACAACATCTTTTTTTTTTTCATTCTAGGTCAAACAGTGCTCAAAAACACAAGACGAAGATAACACGAAGGTTTAATTTTTAGCATATTATTTCATTTATTGCATATAAAATTTCTATGTTTTACATTTGTCATATTTTTCCCTTTCTTTAATAGCACTTTCCCTGCATTCTGTGATGTTTGTTGTGTGTGGGCAAGCAATTTAACTAATCACCTTCTATCGATTGGCAGGGTTAATTAATCAAAACTGTGATTTTATTGTCTCCGCTAACACAGAGGAATGCCCAACATCCAAATAAACTCTGTCTTCTCCATTCATTCAATAAAATTGGAAAGAAAGGTACAACAAAAAACATGGGGATAGACTTGTAAGCCTCATCTCTGAAAGTCTAATTTAACTGAGGTTCATGGAATCCCAGACAAGTGTGTAAGAAAAACTTTATAGCCTTAGGGTAGATTTATAGTGAAGGAGAGTCAGAGACCATTATCATTTCTCTCTTTTATAGGCCCCTAATGCTCCAAGAGTTTGTAGCAATTTGTATACTGATACAATAAAAATTGATTTACCCACAATAGAATCTAAGCCCAAACAAATTTATTCTACCTCTCTACCTTGTCAATTTGTTTTCCTTTAACCATAAATAAATTTTGTGTATATTATTTCATCATAAAACAAATTCTTAATCAAGAAAGGCTTACTATAAAAAAAAAAGTCCAAAAAAGATACCAAAGTAAACTTTGACCATGGTAGACCGACAATGAGTTCATGTCAATGAAATACCTGCAATTTTTCTAAGCAAGGAGAGATTAAATTCTGAGAAACATATTATCTTCATGCAAGAAGTTGCAGGCATCCACGTATTGCACTTTCTGAAGTGAAACAAGATCAGGGTGTTTTAATGCAGTTTTTGACCATTAAAATGATAGGGAAATTGAAATTGGGAAGCTTCCAAGAAGAAATGTTTAGTAAAGGAAAGATAAATGTCAAATCTTGCTGGGCAAAGCTTGATTGCAAATACATATTTTTTTTTTTGCCTCCTCTCCTGCAGACGAATTAAAGTGGGTTATCACACAAAATCGGGATATACCCAAAAATTGATGTCTCAAATCTTTTCAACTTTCCTCTGCAGATAAAATCAAACATGAAAAACTTTCCACTGATTAAGAGAAGACTTGATGGAAAAATATGATACCCAGTTCCCTCCCTTGGTAATGGCTGATGTTGGAAGTGATGAGAATTATACAGACTTTCTTTATCCACTAATGATCAGGAAGAACACTGGTTTATGATGGGGGGACCAGCTGCAAGTTTTACATAGGCAGAAAATTAATATTATTCTAAGACTATTTTAATTGGAAGTGATATTGGTATGGGAAATTCTTAGCCCTTGGGCTTTCTGGTAAAAAAATCATAGCAGACTAAACATTATTGTCAAAATGTATCATACCTTTTTCTCTCAACACCCAATATGTCCTCAAAAATGTAACAAAATGCAGAAAGTGATTAGCACACAACACACAAAGTATTGAATGATAATCAAGTTAAGCATTTAATACATCTTGAAGAGCTGATTCTATTTAAGGAAAATAATGTGACCTTCTACCAAAACTGGATACATTGTTACAGTAATGACTTTGCCACTCAAAGATAAATTAAATTCCATATACATGTTCCCTGGGTGTAACCACCATTGCATCATACAAAAATGGTCTTTTTAAGGACATTGGCAAGGTTCCTGGTTATTGTATAGAATTTTTCAAGAACTTTTGAGTAGGTTTAAATGTACTAAACAGGCTATATTCTGGATCGTTTTACCTACCAATCCATCATTCTTTTTTAGATTTTGTCAAATTCGTGTTTTCACAATTCTTAATGCATTTCCTATGTAAAATGTTGATAAAAGAGACCTACATAATTTTTCACCATAATATTTCTTCAAAACCCATTTATTTCATACAGCTTTTGTATTATATACATTATTGTATCTTCATTTCCTATGACTTCTAGATATTTTGGCTAAAAATGTACATTTAGAAACAAGACATGGATATACCGGCACCGATCATTATTTTTGAGTTGCGTCCCTTAACAGCTAAAATTGGTCAAGAGACTGTTTGATAGTTTTATCATGTAATTGACTGGATTGAAACACATTGTCATAAAAATATTGTCATGGATTTATTTTTAACTTTTATTCGTAGTTACTAAATGCCGATTCCTTCACATGACCTAAGAACTGTTCTCAGTCGGCATGGTCGACCTACCTTTCAGCATATGTCACATCTTTGCCCTTTCCAGCAAACTGAGCATAACTATGGTAAATAATGACCTGTTGACTCTTTGTCCCTGAATACAATGTACAACAAAGCCATTACAGCTTTTCTTTCTTGCTGTATAGATGATTCTACCGGTTGAAGGAGATACACGTGCTTATGTTTACCTCTGTGACATACGCTTTATTGGTTTTCACCGCTTAGAGAATTCTACACGGGAGATCACTCTCAATCACTATTTTATAAGCGAAAAAATCCATGTATTAAACCTTTTTTCTCCGGAAAACCCTGACTTGCCAATGTCCTTAACTTACATTTTGCTTTTAAATTTCCTTTCAAAATCAATAGTCATTAGTTATTATGAAACACAAAAAAGGGAATAACTCTACATCATTATCTCTACTTCCTAAATCCACAGACCTCCAACTCAAAAATGGGAGATAATACTTATCAAAAACTTCTACATAATCAGTTCATGAATTTGTGTCCTTTCTGTAGTCAGGTAGCACCAGTGCACATCTTAATAATCTGGGTTAGTAAGGACTTCTCTAAAATATGTACCTCACAGATATTTCACAATTAAAAAGTCACTTACAATTTCTCTTATCTTAACACTGATGTTGTTTTTCACTATCCACTTTCTTGGCTATCAAGTTCTAGGGTGATATAATGAAGTATTTGACAGCCAAATGTTTCAAATGGCCACTGATGAATATAATCAGGTGCCTGACATTGCTGAAGTTTGATAAATTGCTTAAATTTATATCTTCATCCTCTCCCTTTCATAACATTATATACCAATGATTAGATAGTGTATCATATCAAATAACTTCCCTACATTAGTGAAAATGGGGTCATTAAATCAAGTGATGAGTTACAAATCATGTTTGTTTTTCTGTCAAATCCACAAAATATTAAGGTACATGTAGTAGTAAAAAGCCTGTGGCCCAATTCCAGTTATTGGTAAAAGTACACAGGCATCCAAGAAAAGCCATTGGCAAAGAAACACCTCCAAATTTATTTAAGGGAGGCAAACACTTCTCCTCTGACCTCCTCAATAAGCAAATAACAGACATACTGACACCGTGAAGAATGCATTTGGAAATGACAGAAGGAAGCAGTTATCCTATTTCTTACTGAAGAAATGATGAGAGGAATCCATCAATGCAGAATAGGCATCAAAATGTTGACAGGTGAAATGTTTGTCTTAATGAAAAGTTTTTACACCTTACTTATCAGACAAACTGTTAACATGTACCTGTCTTTATCAGCACCCATCAATCCAAAATTTACTTTGTTCTAGAAGGTTTCCACAATCACCAGATGTACCAACTACAGACAATGCAGTAAATCAAATGCACTGACAAAATTTGTGGGCACCTTACCTCAACGCATAATCTTAATAAAAAAAATTATTGCTTGTTCAAACTGTAAAAATAAATAAATTCAATAAACTACTATAACACCATGATAAATCATAATCTTTTAAATGCTTATGAAGTAAAATTCAAGCCATGTGTACAAATGAATTATCAGCATGTTGCTTTTTTTCAATTTCCAACAAATCCCAAAACCAAAATTTGCTGGAATGTAGCTAACAGTTTATGAAATGTGTTACAGCTAAAAAAAAAAAAAAAAAAATCATCATGAAGCAAGTCCTTAAGATATGATACCAATCCTTCGGAGGAATCAATCCTAAGAGATCTTGGAGAATTTGGGCAATTTTATGTTTGTCAAAGAATGCATCAGATTTTATTTAATTTGAAAACTGTATGGTGTCTGCAGCAGATGTTTACAGTTTGATAGACTTGAAGATGTAGAGATAAAATTGAAGATCTTTAAAGGTTTTCACAGGTGTCTGTCTGTCAGCACTGCATAGGATGGGGCTGCTGTCTAGCAACCCTTCCAACTCTCTGACTTCAAAATCTTTTCCATTTAGCTAAATCAGATTTATGGGGTTTTTTTAAAATAACAATGTTGTATTGTCTGCATGTAGATCACCGATATGCATCCTTATACATACAGACATAATTCTCTCTGTGAGCAATGATGCAACAAAAATGATTAGACTTTGCACCTGTCAGCATTTATCACCTCCAAATAGTAATCAAAATTGTATATCAAAGAGAAAATAACAATAATCACCAGGAATTCAGTGATGATGTTTCAAATATGCAAGACATCACAGTACAGATCTACTGCTTACTTTCTGCAGTATTTCAGATGAATGATGATGGTCTTCTGTTAGTTTTTTTCCCCAAACTTTTTGGCAAAGAACAAATATGCACCACCTGAACTTCTCCAAAAGATTTTTGCACCATATGATCTGAATTACATCAGGGGTAAACATCAACAAAATAAATAAAAAATCCCAAAACTGCCATATGGACTGGGGACCATCAATGCATCCAGATGATAGTGATGACTTCTTCCAGGTGATTCAGGCATTCATCTGGATTCCACCTCATTTACAAGGTGATTCAGAACTGGTCTCACTCAGAACTATACATTTTTACAAACAACATGTCTGTCTCATTCAAATTGTGAATAATGCAAGTGCAAAAGGAGTGGAGGTGAAAATCAAACATGCAGCTCAGAAATTGTTTAATTAAAATACCTGAAGAAACAAGTATGGTGTGTCTTTGACTGAGGTACACCATTTGGAAAAAGCATAATAGATGGAATATTTTAGTTTTAATAGGATACACTTACAGTCTTAAAAACTTAACTACGTTAGTTACATAAGTTTAAGTTTCGAAAAACCTTTTGGTTAGAGCTCTTGATCTACAGTATACCACCACTGTGCTACTTGCAAAACAGTAAAACAGATCTAACAAATGATAGGAAATTACAGTTTATTCTGTATTGGTGATATACTTTTATTTGAAATAGTCCAATGATGTGTTACATGTTGACACAATATGAGTAAATCTTTATTAAAATAATATGCACAGAAACAAATCTTTGAAAAACTCCTACATGATAAAATCTTCAGAAAGTCAGGAGAATATTTAATATGTGCTTGAAATAAGCATCTCTTAAATGTAAATGACATTACACAAAGAAAATTGTTTTATTTCATGAAATGACCTTCTTCAAAATATTCTCACAATTACACATTCACCTGTAAAAGAAATTCAAGTCATGTGTGAATGAATTGAAACCTTAACTTCATACACATTTCTATTTCTTTTCACTCAAACCTGAAATTTCAAACTACTATAACATTCGTCAGGTATATTGCATATCCATAAAAACACTAAGGAAGGGATAGGGATCAAGAGGTTAAACAAGAGATTGAAACTGCAGCAATTATTCTAAATTTTATGAAAAACTTTATAAGGTAATTTGTAGAATCATATTTTCAAGAATACAGCTCCTCCTCATGTCCTGTCAGAGTTCCCCCTGGACAGAGACATGAAATATTCTTCAACAGCTCAAATTTCTTACAAAATTTACAGGCTGCTGATAAAGTAGCCAACACAGAACCAAACACACAAGGTTTATCATGGTATTGATGGGAGTTTCTTGCAACTTGTTTCAGGATAATATTAAACAGTAGCGCTTTATTTATGTTTTCATACTCCAGACATACAAGAGTCTGTTGATAGCACTCATGAAACTCAACTGAGGCCAAATTCATGATCAGTTGTAAATGTCATCCCTGCTGAGTGAGTACAATATGACATTGTAGGTGGGTTGAATTCAGTTTGACATAAGGCACGTGCTGAAACCTTGAATGGAACTTGGAAGACCTTTTCCTATTCTTCAATGCACAGAACCCTTTTTGAAGCAATAGATCTTTGATATCTAAGTGATAAAAAAAATCAGAGCAAAAGAGCTGGGTGTTACACACAAGATCTATTATGTGGATACAGGAGCAACATTATGGGTACTGAAGCCAAGATAGTGAGTTAGAAAGGATAACTATCACTGTGTGTTTTGCTATACATGAGATAAAGATCTTCACAAACAGGTGATATAGTTATTCCTAACTACAAGATGCTTTAAGATAAACCAAAGAAACTTGTCTGTCATCCAAAACAATTTAAGAAACTTACATCAAAACCCCATCAGAAGCTGAACCATTATAGAAGTGATTCCCAAAACTGCAATTTCAGTATCTTTTAACTATTAGCAATTGTCAATTCAGATAACACACAATTACAGAAGCATTTCTTCTTGCCTCATATAGACAAGCTTTTGAAAATTAAATTAAAAGAAGTTGTAACACTATATGCCCCAGCTATTTCAGGAGGAGTATACAAAAAATCAAGTTGGAGGAAAACTCAGGGGTGGGAAGGAATGAAAATCTAGGATTTTTTTTATTATAGTGGTTATAGACTGAAATGATTTCTCCATTTCTGAAATTTGGTGAGGGGAAACTACTATGGTCTAATACAGTTTATAGAAATACTTATTTTCTGTGGTAATGTACAATTTATTACCTTGCAATTTTCAGCTGTGCTACCAATATTGCAAGAAATAAAATGTTTAATCTTAAACCAGAAGTCTCTGACGAGACTGTAGCTCTATTGGTTGTACTTATAAAGGAAGATAAATGTACCACTTGGACTTGAAACTTTGCAAAGCAATAAATAGAATAATGATCCTTGGTTTAGTCTCTTTTTGTGGCAAGATTTATTGCAATCAGAATAAAACTGTAGGAGGAGTAGCCTTTTAAAATGATTTTACAGAAATTTCGATTTAAGTAACCTATTGGCAACATCATTCAACAAAATCAAAAAGCAATAATGACAATTATGTATCTTTGTGTAGTCTACTTGTATGCAAAGTTATACTGAAATCAGACAAAACATGTAGGAGGAGTAGCATTTTGAAAATATTTCAATAAATTCTATTTTTAGTAACCATGGCGACACCGTTCATCAAAATCCAAAGCTGGTACAGAGAACTTTGAATCTTCGTGTAGTCTATTTGTGTGTCAATTTATACTAAAATCAGACCAAAACTGTAGGAGGAGTAGCATTTTGAAAGTATTTCAAGAAAATTTCTATTAGTAACCATGGCAACATCATACATCGAAATCAAAAACAGATATACAGAATTATGTTTCTTTGTGTAGTTTACATGTGTGCCAAGTTATATTGAAATCAAATCAAAACTGTAGGAGGAGTAGCATTTTGAAAGTATTTCAAGAAAATTTCTATTTTTAGTAACCATGGCAACACCGTTCATCGAAATCAAAAACCAATACACAGAATTATATAGTGTAGTCTACTTGTGTGCCAAGTTATAATGAAATCAGATCAAAACTGTAGGAGGAGTAGCGTTTTGAAAGTTTTTCAAAGAAATTTCTATTTTTAGTAACCATGGCAACACCGTTCACTGAAATCAAAAACAGATATACAGAATTATGTATCTTAGTATAGTCTACTTGTGTGCCAAGTTATAATGAAATCAGATCAAAACTGTAGGAGGAGTAGCATTTTGAAAGTTTTTCACAGAAATTTCTATTTTTAGTAACCATGGCAACACCGTTTATTGAAATCAAAAACCGATATATAGAATTATGTATCTTAGTGTAGTCTACTTGTGTGCCAAGTTACTGTAAACATATAAATTTTGGCGACATGCTAATTTTGACTATATTGACGATTTTTTCTTTTCTCGTCAAAATTTCCACTCGTCAAACTTCACATCATATATATAGCGTCACAACATACATTGACCGTTCTACAACTTGACCGCTTAATTTTCTCGGCTTCCCCCATTAAAACTAGATCAAAGTTACTGTTTAATTTTTTTGGAAATAGTTATGAAAACGTATAATCACAGTTTTAAAAACCATTGAGTATCTCATATACTATTATTACCCACGGTCACAACATTCTAACTTTGCGTAATTATCACACCGTGTTTGACCTACTTTGTTACCTCAGGCAATCGGTCTTGTGTAATGAAAACAAAATACAAACGAGCAATTAATTCAATCAAATCTTATACACTGTACATGGTTTTTACAAGCAAAATTAATTTTTATTGATGAGAACGCTTGTAGAAGTCACAGTCCTTACGTGTAACATTGTGAACTTTCAGGGTCAATTTCGCAAAGACCGGCTTAATCGTAGACGTTCTTAAGTCAACTATGCCAATGTTTCCATCAAGTTTTTGGTCCTCTGTAGTTTCTGGCGAACGTATTCTGAGTACCAGTTTTGAAACTCGTTTTTGAGGAGTTCTTTGTATTCATTTTTATTTTAATCTTGTGAAATCAAAGATACATAACTCTTGATTCAATATTTCGTCAAAATTAACACTCGTCAATTTTCGTAAACAAAAAATCGTCAATTTTTCAACACGTCAAAACAACCACGTTTACAGTATATTGAAATCAGACCAAAACTATAGGAGGAGTAGTGTTTTGAAAGTTTTTCACAGAAATTTCTATTTTTAGTAACCATGGTAACACCGTTTATTGAAATCAAAAACCGATACACAGAATTATGTAACTTAGTGTAGTCTACTTGTGTGCCAAGTTATATTGAAATCAGACCAAAACTGTAGGAGGAGTAGCGTTTTGAAAAATTGTTTACAGACGGACAGACAGACAGACGGACGACGGACACCTTACTATCCCATAACTTCTTCTGGTCTCTGACCAGTAGAGCTAAAAATCAATACACAGAATTATGTATTTTAGTATAGTCTACTTATGTGTCAAGTTATACTGAAATCAGACCAAAACTGTGGGAGTAGTAGCGTTTTGAAAGTATTTCCCAAAAATCTCTATTTTTAGTAACCATGGCAACACTGTTCACTGAAATAAAAAACCGATATACAGAATTATGTATCTTAGTGTAGTCTACTTATGTGCCAAGTTATGTTGAAATCAGACCAAAACTGTAGGAGGAGTAGCATTTTGAAAAATTGTTTACAGACGGACACACAGACAGACGGCCGGACGACAGACACCTTACTATCGCATAAGCTCTTCTGGTCTCTGACCAGTAGAGCTAAAAATTGAAACTGCCCAAAAGATTAGAATCACCAAACGCATAATTATGAAAAAATCAGAATGCTTATATATCTTTACGGGGCCAAATCACAAAATTTTTAAATCATAGAAATCAAATGATGATTAGAAACATGACATTTAAAATTGATGATTATTATTAGTCAATGTTTACACATTGTCAAATTTTCTATGATTACAGTACATATCATGTACCAATTAAATGCCATGGTTCAATTAAATACATGATATTTTGTACTTTGCTTAAATACAACTTTTATCTAGCACCTTCCTTCTCATATACACCCAAAACCTTCACAATTTTGAGCTAATGGCTTATACCTTAAAATACAAGTATTACAACATACTGTGCAGAAATTATAGATAGAAGCCAGACTGTGTAACTTGAAGACTGTATTACTTAGTGACAGAAGCAACACATCTCTTCCTAGATCCAATTAACACTAATTACTGAATGTGTTAAAGGCAGGAAGACAATGGTACATCAATATAATCTCTTATCATCTTCCTCCCTCTTGGTTACACCCATTCATGCGTGCTTATTTCGAAATACCATTTTTCTATTTTAGAACATGTGAAAATTTCAAAAATAACCATAATAAAAAATAAATTACACTTAGAAATCTCACTGCCTAAATTTCATTTTTTTTTCTTTATTGTGTTGTTCATGTAATTTTACAAAAGAACTACTATCAGTAACATATGATATATTCTCAAAATGAATAAAATTATTTTTCCGAGTCAGAGAACACAGAAATTAAAGATGATTCTCATTTGACTTGACAAGTGTCTGAGGATGGGTATCCCAACTTTCCCAGCATAATAATTGACATTATCTATTAAAACAATCACCTATAAATTCTGACAAGCAATAATACCATGGTCAAGCCCTCAACATTTTATCATTACCATGTGGCATACATTGATTGTTCATCCATAAATTCATGGTGGACAAGGCATATTGAGCTTTGGGGTATTGGAATCAGAGATACGGCTATTGATCCAGATAGATGCCTTAATCTGAAGTCCATCTACCTAAAGCCTACAAATTATCTTGTACAAGTCTACTAAAATCTGGTTTATCTACAATATAATGAAATGTTTTATCCTATTCACTGTCCAATCAACTTCTGCTCAATAAATCTATCAAACAAAATGGTGCAGTAAGAAAAACAGTCCTTGGAACTTTTCCTGAAAATCAAATGCAGTCCAACTCTAAGCCCTTGGCAACCACACTGTTTTGCTTAATTAGTCTAAGGAAGACAAATTGACTTGGATATAATTAGGGATTTGCAAATACATTTTGTAATTACCAAACCTTAGGGTATCAGGTGTATGCAATTTTCATTAAATATCAGATGATGTAGAACTTGGGTCAGCAATTCAAACACTGTTCCTTGTAAACTTGACACAATCCATCAAAATTTAAAAGCAGATTGACACAGTTTTCACTCAAACTCATAATACTGTATTTACCCCATTAACCATCCATGCCCCTATAAGCCCCTCCCCCCCCCTCCCCCCATCCTCATTACCAATGTCTGATTTCAATCTGAAAATAATAAGATCCCCTCCTTTAAGAACTCACTAAAATCACTGGCATTTTATACAGCATATACATATTTTTCATCTTGATAAAATCATTTGCATAAAATTTCTTGTTCTTTTACAAACTAGCATTCAAAAACAATAATGAAAGTACTTTACATACTACAATGTAATTATGTTGCACTGTGATTTTTAAAAGTTTATAAAGAAAAATACAGTTGAACTTCAGTATCTCAAACACAAACATTTCGAATACCGTGGATATGTCAAAGTGACTTGGAAGTCCTTACCACGTATTTCTTAAGTATTTTACCCTCGATATCTCAAAGTTTTTTCTCTGTTCCATTGAGTTCAAGATAATGAGGTTTGACTGTAATTATTTCTCATTATTTAATACATTTTCATATTAACTTGATCCCCTTCTGTGCTTCCTTCGATAGATCTCATTTACATGTGGTGGATCTAGTAACTGCTCCTTTTCTTAATTTTAAGAGAGACAAAGTAATCTATTGAGAAGCTAGCACTTCTTAAAGATTTTATCTAATAACTGCATTAAGCCATAAGAATAAAAATTATGAACTTGTATGGAAATCTTGACAAGAAGTAAAGATGTTAGATTACAGTATCATTATCTAAATACTAAGATATGTAACCTCTGTTCTATGATCAAATCCTACACATTTTTTTCTTTTTTGTCACTAATATCTTAAAATTCAGGTTGATGTATGAAGTGGTAGTCAACTTCATCATCCTAATGCAAAGCTAAACTATTACTGCAAATCTTAGTTGACATCCAAAATGACTGGATCTCAGATAACCATCTAGTTAAGAGACCCACATCAGCAATTCAAATAGCTGTGTCAATCCTCTTGTTCTGTCCAGAATATATCAAACAACATAATGTGGAACAGAACACTTATGTGCAAATATTACAATATTCACTTGAGTGGGTAGCTTTTTCGAAGCACTAAATTTATCAAGCTATTCTACAATGGATCTGTTCCAGCTTGTTCGTTAGCTGTCTTGGTCATTAAATATTGAAACAAGTCTTCAAGGATGATGTTTCCTATTTCTGCCACGCAATTAATGCTTTTTAGCCAAATGGATGTTTAAAGAAGACAAAAAGTACTCATTATCTCTCACAGTGTAAAATTAAGGATGGAAAATGGCCAATAAATGCTATTGTAAGCTAGCTAGGTTTGTCTTAAATTCTTCTATCTCCGTTTCAGAATGAAATTTTCATGCCATCCTAAGAAACTTTTAAAACTTAGAACGAATAACATTTTGTTGCAAGAAGAAAATGTTGACTGTCACGTGGCTTATAAAATGTTTGCGTTTTACCATTTGAGTTGGAGGGAATAAGCTTTGATGTGATAAATACTGTTTACCGTCTGCTACATTAACAAATTACTCTCATCACTGCCTCATAGATTTCTGTCTCACTGAAATAATCAATGTTTCAGTTACTTAATGCTTCAAATTAATTTGAAATGAATAAAGGAAAACATTTTCTTCACAATACCTATGAAAAAAACTTCACCTTAAAAACAAGAAGAAAATTTTTCATCATATTGAAATATACACCTGGTAAAATTTACACGATGCAGCCATTGTTAAGCAATCAGTGAAAGTGCCAACAAGTTGTTATGCACAATACATTTGGCTGTTGGTATACTGCTTGCTATAAGTTTGAGTTACAGCTACAGAAGACTAGGTAAAAAACTGGGATCTGTGGCTCATTACCAAATGCTAACAACCTCCCCTCACAGCTGTACCAATCAAAGTGTGTACAGAAAGACAGCAAGCTTCAGTCATACAACCTGTCAGTAAGCCCCTCCAAAGATCTAGAGCTAAATGCCATCCATAACAATAACTAATCATCACGTTTCTTCATGGACAACATAGAATTTTCTTTTTATGTCAGAGAAAATAAGAAAACTGAGATGTAAAATCATCTCTAACCACCAAAGTGTATCTCTTGACAATTATGGTTCTGGCAGGAATACAATACTCACAACTTGCAGGCTTTTATTACAATGCACCCAAAAAAGATTTTGATTTATACTACAGTGAATTTCATAATACCAACAAAATATTCAAACAAAGTCTTAATGACATTTAGTGAATGTTTTTGTATGCTTTTCAATATGGAACATGAAAATGCATTTAAATTAAATGGATCAACAATGATTATTTCAAAATGGGTTCAATAGAGAATTTCAAAAACCAGGATCTTCTGAAGAGGATAACCATACCAGTAAAACTAAAAATCCAGAACTAATTTTTGCCCTGGTGTTAAAAGATATAAAATATATATTTAAATGCAAAAAAAAAAAATAAATTAAAAACATTTCGGAAAGGATTAGGAGGTCTATCGAAACAACTCAATAGCCTCAGCATAGCAACTTTTCTATATTCTGATAATTACAATTATCTATCTTCCCCTTACAATGTTTCTAAATATCTCTTCTCATATGAAAGATGAAGTAGTGAATCTGTCTAACTTGTTCATGCATGGACCCTCATAACTAGAGGCAGGCTTGCCTTCTGTCATGATTTTTATGTGATCTCTCTGATACTTCATTTCCTTTTGTAACTTGGATGGTACTTCATAGTATTTGTGGTCAAGCCTTACGGTTGTGTAATACTAAAGTCACCAACTCTGCAGGGAATTTAACTTCACTAATTCTCACACAATAGAAAAAGCACTGAACAAGAACAGATATTGTTGACATCCAATTTCTACTCAAGTATTTGTTACTGGCGCCCACAGGGATTATTACCTGTGTAAATCATCCATTTCGAATGATGATCATACACACAAATCTATACATAAAGCAAAGCTAAATTAATAAGAATTGTTAAGGTTTTAAAGTCAACTTTATTATTGCTTTCATGGAGAAAAATGTTAAAAATTTTATTCAATATGTGTAAGAAAAAGTTATCTTTGAATAAGAATTGTTTTGTTTATTAATTAATCAAAATCAAATGCAGATTTTTATAATTTCAGTAAATCTTACTTGTCAAGGAAGAACAAGCATTCTGAGAGTATTGCATTAGCAATACTAGTCCCCTACCGGCAAGTGTAATCTGGTTCCCGTTAAGAATTGAAAATGCCATAATTCCGTCAAAAATTAATGAAGTGGGACGAAATGCAAACTTGATCTATAACTAATCAAGGTAAAGCCACATACCAAAAATCAGCTCAATATCTACAAGCGTTTAGAAGAAAATTGCGGAAAACCCTTAAAAATTGAAAAGGCCGTAATTCCGTCAAAAATCAATGAAGCGGAACGAAATGCAAACTTGATCTGTAACTCATCAAGATACACTCACACACCAAAAATCAGCTCAATATCTGCAAGCGTTTAAGAAAAAAGTGCGGAAAACCAAGTGGGACAGACTGACAGACAGACAGAGGGACAGACAGACAGACGGACAGACAGACAGACAGACAGATGGACAGACAGACGGACGGACAGACTCAGAGGAAACCTATAGTCCCCTCCGGTTTCACCGGTAGGGGACTAATAAGGATTAAAAACAAAGAAAGTTTTATAGTTTAGCCTTCATAAATTAAACAAATACGGCACTCTATAAATAAGTTCATCATGTTCATTTTTACATGCACCAGCTAACTGAAATGATCTAGGGATATGGCAATGTGACCAAAAAAGGCATTTTCTGAATCTCAAAACATTAAATCACAGTTTTTGACACATCCTGTACATAAAAAGTCAGTCAACACCATTCCATCCTCTGCCAGCTATCTTTTATAGCAGGGTGCCCTCTTTAAATTTGGGGCTATATTACAGCCTGCATCCAAGCATGCACTGTTAAAGGAAATTAAATCGGGTAGATCAACAAAACACTCTCACCATGTTAAATAGAACAAGAAAACACTTACTGTACTTGCATTCAGCAAACATAGATTGCATAAATCCCATACATACATGTATGAACTGACAAGACTTTAAAGTATATATAATTCTTCATAAATCAGGTATATTCTTAAATGCGGATTTTTCTTCCATTCATTTCTCCTTTGATTAAAATGTCACAAAGTAAAGATGTTAAAAAAATTAAAAATGTGTTCCTTGATATGGGCTTGGTACCTCAACCATAAAACTGCCAGATGGGGTATTTGCACTAAGTTTTATGTCCATTAAAACCAATGAAGTCTAAAATGGTCCTCCCAAACTTCAGTGACCTTAACTTAGTGTACATGCAGATGCATACAAAAAAGGCCCTGAATACTAAGATAGCATGTACAATATGTAAATCAATGCCCTTTTGACACTTTTGACATTACTTTTACAAGAATATCATTAACCTTATCAATTTACTTGAGTAGTAAGTGTGAAGTTCAAAAGTAAAAACTTTTTTTTTCTCTAAGGGACTTTAAATCTTAGGGATTGTCAATGGTCTAGAGTAAAATTCAGCAATGGAAATAAATGTCCTTGCATGAGCACCACATTTAAACAAATATTTAATTTGATAGGTAAAGAGTGGCTTTTGAAAAATTGGAAACTGTGGTCTGGCTCAGAATTTTCCCCATGAATAAACTAACAGAATTAATTTACACCTTGTAAAAATACAAGTCTGTTAGAGCAATACAATGACTATAATACCATCACTATGCTAAGAATAACAAAGCAATTAGACTAGAATTGTGAATCATCCATCCTCAACACGTTGAACATAGAACTACAAGTAGTTAAAGATTTAATTGATTTAAACATGTTTTTAAGTGATGTACCACTTTTATTTGAAAATGGCCTAAGTGCAGACTGGTCGCCAAAACTATGTCCTTTGATCACTATCAACAAAGACTTTTACAAAATGTCAAACATCCCCCATCTGACTAATCTGTCCAACAAAAACAAGTAAGCAAAATATACACAAGTACTACTTAATGCATCAAGCAATATACCAAAACACAAATTAAGAGAAAAAAAACACCTAAGTAGAAGTTTTTTTCATGATTTTCTTCAAGGGTATATATAAAGGACAATAAAATATGTTCTTTGTCACTTTATGGTATTGAGCTTTGGTTTTCTTTCTGATTCATTATTACAGATTCTACAAATGACTATTATATTATCCAAGGAATGGCCATTTATTCTAGATAAACAACATGAATGATACTTGACAATTACCGTACACTAGTTCACTAAATGAGTAAACATGAGAAACCTTATTGAATACATTTATGGGAACTGATGTCAAATACCATTGTTTAAGTCACTACATACTCATGGAATAATGGTACTGTAACATTCATGTGATGACAATGAAACAGAGATGAGTAAGCAGTCCTGGTCATTTTCACAAAGAAGGGATCGGTTCTCAGAGTATCTGACAATATACCTGGTTACAATGTACCCCCCATGCTATCCCCATGTATGTAACTTAGATAGTTGCACCTGGTTCAGATTATGTGACAAGGAGTCATTTTGAGGTTACCTAAATCTGGTCAGAAATTAACTCCTTCATGGTACAGCCTCTATTGACTATTAATGGCGCCAATCTGTGTGTTAAATTTCAGAGTGTCAAATGAGTTTCCACAAACACTTTCCATCACGCAATACTGTGAAAATGTTTGAATCCTTCTAATAGAAGATGGTTCAAAGATACATTAGGATCACAGGACAAAAATCTTGATTCACAAGGGTAATCTACTGTCAATAGAAACATCAATAAGGAATAATGATTAATAGTCAATATGAAATAAGTAATCATTTGGGTATAGCCACCTACAATAAATGTACTTACAACTGAAGAACAACAACATATTTGACATTTTAACTTGGTACACCAATGATAAACTGCCCTTTTCCAGCAACTTCTTACACTGGTAAATATGATATTAACGTTTAGCAAAATTATTAGTATTGGTACATTGGTACAGAATAGATAAATTGTCATCCATTGCAAGTGCACAGACTTTAGAGCACATATTACCACTGAACTCTATTACTAGTGTCTATGGACACATTATTTCTAAGAATGCTTTCATGCACCCATAATCAAAGATTTGGGGTATATAGTTTTGCCCTGTGTGTCTGTCTGTCTGTTTGTCTGCAAAAACTTTAACATTGCCCATAACTTTTGATTGGTTGCAGCTATGGCTTTCATATTTCACATGTGTATTTGTGTATTCCTTGTGACAAGACCTTTCTTTGGGTACCAACAAATTTGACCTTTACCTGGGAGTTTAACCCACTTTTGCAAAAATTTAACAAACTTTAACCTTGGCCATAATTTTTGAAGACTTGGTGCTAGGGCTTTCATATTTCACATGTGTATTCATTGTGAAAAGAACTTTCAATGGGTGTAAATATTTTTGACCTTTGACCTTGACCTTAGCTTTTGACCCACTTTTTTAAAATCTTTAACCTTGGCCATAATTTTTGAACAGTTAGTATTAGGGCTTTCAAATTTCACAGGTATATTCCTTGCGATAAGACCTTTCTTTGGATACCAACAACTTTGACCTTTTCACCTTGACCTTGGAGTTTGACCTACTTAAGAAAAATTTAAACTTCACCATAACTTTTGAACAAGTGGTGCTAGAGCTTTCATATTTCACATATGTATTCACCACGACAAGACCTTTCCATAAGTGTAAATATTTTTTACCTTTTGACCTTGACCTTAGCTTTTGATCCACTATTTAAAAACTTTAACCTTGGCCATTACTTTTGAACAGTTAGTGCTAGGGCTTTAAATTTTCACAGTTATATTTCTTGTGACGAGACCTTCCTTTGAATACCAACAACTATGACTTTGACCTTGAGTTTCGCCTACTTTAAAAATTTTAACCTTCACATTAACTTTTGAACAGGTGGTGCTAGGGCTTTCATATTAAGGATGTGTATGTCTTCCCCTGTGTACCATTAATTTTGACCCTTTGACCTTGACCTTGGAGTTTGACCAACTTTTAGAAGACAATAACCTTGACCATAACTTTTGAATGGTGGTGCTTAAACTTAAATATTTAAAATTGACACCACAAGTCCTTTCTTTGGGTAACAACATTTTTGATCTCTTTACCTTGTCCTTGGAATTTGACTTTCATTTGAGAAACTTTAACCTTCGCCATAAGCAGCCATATGGGGGCACCAGTGTTTCACAAACACATCTTGTTTCTGATTGCATTCAAGTGTACACTTTATTCCTCTTTCTGGCATTTATACACATTATAACAGGGAAGCACAGGACTCCCCTATTGTGGGTATTAATCATAATGGTAAAAAAATTTTCGGTGCTTTGAAAATGTTCTCAATTCTCTGTTAAGAGTTTTGATCAATGACATCAATGTTCATTTAAAGGAATTATTCTAAATGCACTTCTGGAATTTGTAGAATGCATAACATCAACAAGACCCACATTACCCTTTGAAATTAAAAGCCCCTGTCTTGCTGCTTAAAATGCAATCATTACTACTAATTACAAATGGTAAACCCAGGTCCACTTCAAACAGCAACAAGGACTAAATTTTCTAAAACTGTAAATAAACAGTTCTAAAGAAAGCCTTGCAAGAGGATTTGATCTAAAATTCGGTGAGGATTTGAAACTAAACAGACACTTGCAAAAGTAATTCCTCATTAATCTCTTTGGAGAACTGATCAGTAAATACTACAGAACAACAAAGGCTTAGGAGACCTCAACAGAGGGTCTTTGCTAAATTTTATTTCAGCAAATGAAACTCTCCATTTCAGAATCGGTCAACAACTCCTACCTACAGAGTTTGGTCAGGATTTAATCTGCTTCAACAATGAAGCATATTCAGATGTCACTGCAGCAGGTTCTTCTGGCAATTGTAAACTTTAACTGACCCACTTTAACAAGAATTACAAGATACTTTTAAAACTTCATTTTTTTCCAAGTAATAGAAAATTGCCAAAAGTTTAATAATTTTATGCTTCACAGCCAAACAGAATAACTAAATCAAATGTAGGAGGATCTGGATAGATCAGATTCTGTGATAGCACAAATGAATTTAGTACTCTCATGATAGCCATCTTAGCCTCAAAGGCAAGACATAAGCTAACTGTCATCAAAAATTCTTCTAGAATGATACATGATGGCCCCTAGAGGCACCTCTTCAAAAAATCATAAGAACTCTACCTAAACTGTAATGCAAGCATGTCAACAAGAAAATACCAAAGAAAAATACTTTCCCTTTTGACACTCATAAACAATTAAGTACTTTAATATTTTCACAAAAGGGATTCTTGTTAAATACCCCAAGGTATTTAATATTTAACTTTGCATTTAAATTTCTAAACTCCAGAGTCTTATAATAAAATGACTGATGTCTGTACCTTGGATACCTATGCTATTTTTTCTGCACCATTGGACCATGCATGCATGAATCTATTTTTCGGTATGCCCAGAGAACCTTTGTTTTAGATTGGGCCTAAATTACACTTGCTACTGTATATTGTGTATATGTTTTAACTGCCAATGTTAAATATTTAGACAGGCATGATGTAGGTCAAAGATAACACTAAGCAACTACCCTCCCAAATATATGTGGGTCACAAAGAATTATATGCATCAGACTTTGACAACAACAGTTGATAACTAAACCTAGAGGGCAAAGCTGTAATGTTTTGTTATTTGATAGACGATACACTGACATAACCAATAGTATCTGCACAAAGGAGTTTGAATGGATTTGTAAATATGAGGTCCATGGGCCACAATGCTCACTTGAGTCACCTTGACCCTGCTGTTTTGGATATGACTTTTAACATTCTTTCCTACCTAATCACATGTAAAATTTTATCCCTATTCTGGTCTCAATTCAATGCCCCCTGGGGCAATGACCTGACCAAACTTAAATCTACACTACATGGGAATGGTTGTAGATCAGTATGAGTAATTCAGCATGTGGTGCTTTTTTTTTCTCTTTTTTTTTTTTAGAAAATTTTTAAATAATTTCTTACTATATTCCTCTGTAAAATTTTAATCCCCAATCTTGGTACCACTTTTTACCCATGCCTAGTCCTGGAAGCCCTGAACATAAATCTACACTACAGAGGGATATGGCATATCAGTATGACTAACTCATAAACTGTGGTCTTCATCATAAGATTTACGGATTTTTGGTATACTGTATCTTGAAAAGTCACACTTTGAACTCCCCCCCCCCCCTTTTATGACCCCACCATAGCCTTGGGGCCATTATTTGAATAAAATATGGAAATACTGGCATTTCAATATGTCTCACTGTGGACCTGCTGTCTTTTTTCTTTTCTTATTTCCATTTACAACTTGACCTACAATAGACCCAGGGGTGATGATTTGATGAAATTTGAATCTTCAATATACTTGCACATATTTTCATATTAATATGATTTCCCCTTGAAATGGGATGTGCCTGTACATTTGAACAAAATAAAACTCAAATCCCCATCTTCATGCCAAATTTGGATGAAACAGGTCCTGTAGTTCTTGAGGAAATGGAAAATTTACAGACAACACACATGACAGACAATAAACAACAGACATTCTTCAGAACTCTGACCAGAAAAGCTCACTTTACTTTTGCTCATGACAGCTAAAAACAAATCAAACACAAAGACAATACAAAAGTTCAACAGAAGTAAAAAGTTTTGCAGAAGATGACATGTATGTATGAAGACATCATGTTGATGACATATGAATGCAAGAATGAAATGTTGCAATTTTTAATCTATTAAATGAAACAAGAAATGTTGCACTCTGGACTCAGGTGGTACTTGCAGAGAACATTCCCTAATATAGGTAAAATGTTTTTAGTAACCTCACAAATCATTCACTTCTTGTAAATATGTGATCCAATCTTACAAACAGTACATTAAAGTCCATAAGTCAACCCTAAATCTTCTTCCTTCTGAAATGTGCACAATTTTATTGGAAATGAGGGAAGTCATCAGTTATTTAGGGATTGTTAAATTAAATACTGTACTGAGTTCGACTGATATAAATTTGTATTCTGTCATAGGATCAGGTGGGTTTACCTAGGTAGCAATTAATTGCATATGCTGGAATAAGACTCCCAACATGAGACAAGAATTATCGTCTTCAAAGCAATTAAAGATTTGTTGAATTTTTTTCCCCTCTGATTATTTGCATAGTTAATCACTGATTTTGCATGGCAGGGGACATTTTTGGTGAAAAAGGACTAAAATCATGATAGAACATGCATCCATCATATATGACTCTTTAATTATCCTTGTATTTAAACTCTGTTTTATATAAATCATAAGTTCTTGGCATGAAAAATGAATAATCAACACAATATTATCTCCAATTATACCGAATGTGGTTATGTTTTGTAAAGATTTTTCTTCTGTCCTTCGAAGACTTTTAGGTAAATAGCATGTTGAGTACAAGCTGAATCTCCAAAGTTCAAGCCATATTGAAATCCTTAGAAATATTATCCAAATGAAGGCTCAATTTAATGAAAATCAATACGTGTTAAATGATTTCTCTGGCAGAAAATGAGCAATAGACTGACATTAGTCTTTCAGACCAAAATTCTATAATTTCTAAAGGTAAGAGGGAATCTTTAAGGTAAAATGGGAGATTATGAATTTCTGACAAACAGATAGCAGTCATTATCAACATCCTGATCTTATTATTTCCTATAAGCATTCAATGCCAAAGGAGTAAAATCATACATAAACCCTTGGTAGACCTTTCTATTTAAGTATGTGTACTAAAACTACCTACAATGATTTGACCCTATAATTATATATCAAAGATAATTTTTTTAAGCATGACATTTACAGAAAAATAAAGAAATTTTGTACTTCAACTAAAAGGTCAAAAGAAAATACCAAAGGCCTATTTCAAAACTTTATCTTCTTTTCTCATGTAATTATTAAAACTCATAATCTTATTATTACTTTATATAAAAAAGAATTTAGTCCATTTTCTAAACACACAAAATATCCTGCTGGTAAGAGACTATAAATATATAGAGAGAGAGAGTGGGAGAGGGAGAGGGAGAGAGATCTTTAAACAAACAGAAAAAAAACAAGATGTGAGGTATTTGTGAACAGGTTGTGTAATCTGACGTAAACATGCACTCCTTGCATTATCAACATCTTTTGACGACACTGTATTCAACTGTTCTACCTGATTTGTGGTAAATTACTCTGTCCCACTGATGACACAAAGTTTAGAGGGCTACAAGTTTGTCAAGTGAAATTTTCTTGTGGTGGTTAACTTACCTGAAAAACAAAAAGAAAAACTTTTTAAGCATTTGATAGTGCTTTGAATGATGAAGAAAAACAAAAGAAAATAATGAAAATTCAAAAAACTTCTGATAAGCACTAAAGCAGATGGTTAAATGCATCAACCATTTAAAGAAGGAACAAATTTCTATAAAGTTTTGTTCACCTGTTAGACTTGAGAGCAATAATTTTCTTAAAGTGAAATAAATCACTGGTGCCTGATTTGTAATTTGTTAAAGACCCATTTTCTTGGTCTCTGTTTATTTTCCTGGGAGGGTTAATCATTATCCAATTACTACTGTACATCACCCATTTATACAATATCTGTCAACAACACACAGCAATAACCAAGGTCCTGTCTAAAGTGATTTTGATGGATTCTGACATTTTGAAGGAATTTATTTCTCATTTTAATCTTACAAAGTATGAACAGATCAGAAGAAAACACCAGACTGCTTTCACTCAAACTCATAATTGTCAGTTGTTTTCTTGTCATCACACATTAGTGATACCTCCCACTATTGGCTACAATCCCCGTCCTGTTCACCAGACAGTACCAGGTATAATAAAATCCAACAGATTCTCATGTTCAAATTGTTTCTCCATTATCTATAGTCATAGGCAGGAAAAGCAGACACTTGATATTCAAATACCTGCATGTACAATGATGGGATGACTCAAAGTACTGTATTAAAGGTGCCACAGTGAAATTTTAGACATGTGATTTAGCATGTATAATGAGGTCAATTTTTGCAAGAAAATTTATTCATAAAAAAGTGGATATTTCTGCAGACTATTAATCAATAAGAAAATAAAGATACACTAAAATTGCCACCACTTCTAGTGAAAATCTACTCATTTCTTTTTATGGTGACCTGAAAAAATCCCAAACCACTTATTTTAAACAAGAAATACAACAAAATATAAATAATGAGAATGTCAGCTGCAGAACAGAATGCATTTTGAAAGCCACAATACAGAATTCTGGTAAATGTTATAGGACATAAACACTGGTACTTATCCTTCAAAGGATGCATGCAGGGCCATGAAAAAAAATATATTTTTAAGGCCAACAATAAAAAAAAATTTGTTTATGTATTCCAACCAACCCATCAAAATTGCCCCTACCCAACCATTTTTTTCAGTACTTATATGTTTAATTTTTTTTTCATTTATAGAAAAATATAGATTGTCTGACGTGCTTTAAAATTTTACTTTGGTGTTTGCTGCATTTTACAAACATATAAACTATGCTGATGAAGTTTAGGTAAGAGTCTTGGAGGAATAAATGTGTAAATCTGTGATTTTTGTAACATTTTTCATTGTGTTTGATAATTCCTTAAAAAAAAAACACCTACCCACCTTCAAAAATATGGGTCAGAGTACATCAAACAAAAAATATTTTTACTGATGGCATAAGGTTTAATTTTTATAGGGTTAATAGGCTTGTAGTGATCTTTCGAATAAAAAGATCTTACTAAATCTCATATGGAGCAAGATATTATACTAGTTCGTATACACAAAAAAATTTAGTTAAAAAATAGTCGAAATAATTCAAATCAATTTTACAATTAATTCATTATAATAATACAATAAACAGACATTCAAAATTATTTAAATTCATGCAAATAATTATTAACAGTAATTAATGGTTCCTTTTTTTCATTTGATTTCATGCCAACTTGTTATTACTTAACTGAAATCAGAAATGAACCAGTCTAAACAAAACTTGGCTTTCTTCGTTCAACCTCAAAAAAGTTTGATGAAATCAAACAAATAATTCAGATGTATCAATACACAACTGAAATGACCCCCAGTTGAGATCATAACATGGGTTTTGAGCTTTATAACTAGCTATTTGCATTCCATCATCTGATAATTCAGAATTCAAATCAAGCAAACATATTTTGTAATCAGAACTTGAAGGAGTGTTTTTCTCTTTCCATTCATCTTTCACCAAGAAAACAAACTCATCTCTTTCAAATTATGAAAATCAAGATTAAACATTTTTATCATGAAATTCATCAGCACAGCTTATCAGTGACTTTTTTTTTATATGCTGAAAACCAAGCCTAATTCCTATTATCCTTGCTTTGTCTATCAGGGATAGGTCAGCGACTAAGGACACTGCAGCATCAAATTTAGACATTTACCTGGACAACTTCTGTATGATATATAGTAGAACTTTCTTTTTTCCCCTTTATAAATTATAAAAACTACCCTTCATTTTCACTAGTTTTATCCAATTGATATAACTTTCACAATTTATAAGAAAATCATATCACATGTATGTCAGTACAAGTATTGCAAAGATCAACAGTTTGTAAGAAAAATAAAATAAAAAAAGGAGAAAAAAAAACATTTATTGAAATGTGCCTTTTTCTTCTTATATATGTATGTATACTTCCTTGCATTTAGTAACAACAGTAAATGGCTCCTTGATCCAATTGCTATTGGAACAAGTGTGGTTATCTCTCTATTATTTATCGAACATAGGAGACCTAAGTGAAGTTTGTAAGAACAACTGGTCCCAAAACACATCAATACTATAGAATCTGTACTTTGACATTTATATAATTCAATATCACAGCAATGTTCTGGATCTTTTATCACATTCTATAAAATTTCTATGGAAGAGCAAATTTGTAACTTCAATCAAAGTACTGTTTCAAGTTATTTAAATTTTCAAAATTTTTCAAACATAAAAGTTTGGGAATCTTGAATTATAAATTTGTCATAGTTCCATCTAATATACTAAATAATAGATTTTTCCCTGATATCAAAGAAACAATCCCAGGCTCTTATAAAATTGATTCCATTCCTAATTTTAAAAGATCTCTTCTCCTAAGAGACTCACTCATCATACGAGTGCTATACTCCTCAACATACTTCAGCTCATCAAAACTACTCGCCAAACATACTGCAGCTGAGATGTCGCAAAGGGGATCTTCAATGTCACAAAAAATAAAACTTAAGTGTCAATTCAAAGAAAATAACTTAAAAAGACTCAACCATCATGACATACAATGCTAGAGTATGTGGTTTCCCTTTTAACCTCCATTTAATTATCATCTACAGGTTTTGCTAACTGAGTTAAAACACTAACTACCTAGAAGTCCCTCCCACTCTGTGTTTATAACACATTCCCTCTGCAATCTTTCTAACATACTGACATCATTTTCTTTATTTCCCCCTATAATCTTGTTTTTATGCACTTTACTCTGATATGTCTGATCTCCTTTTGTCAATAATATACTCATCAGCAAATGGTAGAAATTGTATTTATCAACCAATTTACACTACTTCTTCAATCTTTCAAATTTCAAGAGTTTTCCTGAATCACTTGTATTGAAGCCAATAGAAAAACCAGTCACTGTCTGCATTGTGGCTCTTTGGTGATTTGGTGTTGTCCATGACTTAGCTGCAGGTGCATTTCTAGCATAGATATTATTTTAAAGTATCGGCTGATTCTTAGTATATTGGATAGGTGCCCCTGTTGCTTTCCAGTGATCATATGTCCAATGATGCTAGACTTTATCTCCCCTGCATCAACCATGTTGACTGCATCTGCAAATCTGTAGATAATCCAAGGGCTTGTGAGGTTCTGAACCAAAAAAAGAGTATTGAGATCTTAGACCCTCTGCCAATCCCTCTTTATCCCTCTGGAAGTTATCAGATTTATTTTAGTGATGATTTCTTTTTTATTATTCTGACTGCATTCTGGACACACCTTGTTTATTGAAAGAAGTCAACAAGGTGTTCTTTTAATTAATTTTTTTACACAATAAATACTTTAGTGTCTGAATGTCCAAAACTTTTAGATCAACATTACACATATGTACTTACAAGTCAAATGATAAGACCTGTTTACATTTGTAAATCTTAAAAGAATATAGGTACATTAGGTGTGAACATATAGATTAAACTATTTCTAAAGAGAGAGGCATTACCTTGGCCATGTGTAAAAGGTTTGAATTTGAAAGAGTGTAAAGACTTCTCCAAGGTTCCAATTTAAATTCAGGCATGATCTTATTTCTAATGATTTTGACCACTCTTACCCTGTATTTGGTAATTTTGGAACTACTGTGAAATACTCTGCCCTTGGACCTTTTTCTCCCCATCACAAATTGACTATATAAAGATTATATATATATATCCTGAAAGTTATTATTGATTATTTATTACTATATGGACTACTTCACAGTGAGAAAAGTGTCTTACAAGTTCCTATCAGAAAAATGATCTATCTAGAGCTCAAGAATTCCCAGCTAAACACTGAATATTGTGAAGCAGACGCGAAAAGCATTGCATACAAACTAATATTCATATAGTACAGGGCCTGTCTATGATAGCCTCTGCAGATGTAACGTTCAACTTGTGACTGGTATTTATATCTAGTTTTCAAAACATTCTTAAGATTAAGATGTTAGTTTTCTTAGTAAAGCTTATCGACTGCATGCGTTCTCATTAAACATCACAAATACCCAGGGCTGGTATTGCTATGGAAGACAGCAGAAAAGTACAGAACTTGGATGCTGATAACTTTTTTTGAACTAGTGGAAACAGGTGATAGATAGGGAATGTGGGAATTGCTTGTTACCTCAATCACAGTAATTAATCATCCATTTCAGGTGTGGCTATACTTCTGATATCAGCTCAAAACTGCACTTCACTAGAAAGGTTGTAAATGATTACTCTAATGCACTTAATTAGATTTTCATAGCCCCAAAATTATCATTTTCAATCATTTCTCAGACCAGTACTGACTTTATGAATAAAATTTTCATGTGATCAGGTCTGACACCTCCATACTAATAAAATTTCTTGCAATGGTCAAACAAACAGGCATCAAAATACACACTAAGATTCATAAAGCACTTTTCTTTCAATATTCATTGCATACAGTTTTACAGACTTGTTATTAATACTTGGAGTTGGCATGTCATAAAAAAAAACGTAATCTGCATTGGCACATGTATTATGATAAGACGACATTAATATGGATTTATGCATAATCTAAATAAAGACCCAAAGGCTCTGCAGAGGAAATCAGTGATGCTTAAATCGCCCAGCTGAACACAAAATTATGAGGAGTCAGTGTTGCAGATCCTTGATTCTTTAAATCTAGCTTTAATTTGAATTTCAGAACTTAAAGCATTATTGACAATTTAGTGAACATTCTTCATTAAATAAAAAGTATAATATTAATTAAATAAATTGTACTGAAGAAACTGATAGAGGAAGAGATCTTAGTAGCTAACAAAAAATTTAATGTACATTGAAATATTTTCCTGAAATATTTACAATGATGCATAACATAGTTTTAAACAATGTACTGGAAAACCATTGGGTTTGCATCATGTGCAGTCAACATGATTGAGGAGACAAGAGACGACACAGTTTATCCTCCATGCCACTGGGACATCTGCATTTCCATACTATTCTTTTTCAGCTCTCATATTAAAATACAATGAAATCCAATAAATATAGAGTAATTTTGTAGAATCTAAATATCAATTCTTTACCAATTAAGAAATTGCTTATACAATAAATTACCAATATATTTAAGATGTTTCACAGTTTAAATCAGATGCCTTTATAAGCTTCAAAGGTTAGTGATTCCCTGAAGTCACTCCTCAGACAGCTAGGAGGCTCCTGCACACTCAAGAGGCTGAAGGCATCTCTGGAGTGCACACCAGCCCTAATCTGTGATAGAAGAGAAGATAATCGGGGTCTTATCTCTCCTTATCAGGATATTAAACACCTGCCAGAATATGTTGGGTTGGCGGTAACTTTATGATGCTTACAGAAGGGGAGATCACCCTTCGTGTCTGAATGCCAGTGCATACTATTACCGATGAAAGCATTTCCTAGTGTGTGTCAAAAGTGCTTTTTTTTCCACAAATAATCTGCTATCAATTATTTTGGCTTGCATACTAAATTAAAACAGCATACTTACTGGATTTTTTACTCAGCAACAAAAAATATATAACTTGTCTCTTTGATTGAAGTGATTTCATGTTTCAGCTGTGAGAAACTTAGTAGAGAAAATACATACAAGACATTGTGCAAAAGATAATTCTTTGCCTTTATTGACATTTCCTAACAATCTCAAAGGTTGGCATGTCACTAATTGCTGAAGAATTTTATCACAAGGACCTTGACCTACATTCTATACAACCTTAACCTATTTGTGTAGGAGTATCCTGCAGTTTTACTAAACATGCCATGCCCAAACTTTTTACTAACCATGCCCAGTTCATAGAATTTTTAATCAAAATATAAAATGCAATATTGAAGCCCCTGAGGGTTTCAAACCTTGAGATAAATGTTCAGATTGAGGAATTCCCTCTGGCTAACATTATCAAAGATTTTACTTGCAGGGACTCGGATAAAGCCCTAATGTTAGTGCAAACCTATCTGATATACCATGCAGGTATTAAAATAAAATCCCCCAATTTCAATTGGAAATCTCTGGTGCATACAGACAAGTATAAAAACAAATCTTTAAAATTGATTTTCTGTGTTGGGGAACATTTTCTATCAACTTCAACAAGATTGACCCTCTGAGTTCTGTCTGCACTTTTTCAAATGCTTTAACATACTTTTCCTATCTAGATAACCCTGGATTTGTTCCACTGCTGGTAAAGACCAGATTCATTAAACAGTTACCAAGACATCAAATCTACAATGTTAAGGTCAAAGTCTTCTGAGTCTGGAGCCATGAATATTTTATACAGCATGATCCACTGGTCAAACCTTTAACCTGTACTTTATGATGAAGGACTTAGTTCTATGTAAGTGTTAATATTCTCCTGTTTGTATAAACATAAGCAATTTTTGTAGCATTAATATTTATTAAGGACGAAACTCTATAAAAGACTGCATCAATAGGTCGGGATTGTTTTTAATGCATGATTACTGTAACCCTTCCCCCGCCCTTCCCAACCCATCCACACCAAACCCCATTAATTAAAATTGCAAAAAATACTAGAAGTAATTCAGAAACTAGAAACGTGTTTGAAAGTTTGAAATGTAGTCTACATTGAGTGGACTCATTGCTGTTTGTCCAAACTGCTGTACAAGTGCCTCAGACTTTCACACCAAATACAGTCATTACAGTGAAAACCGTCTAATCCAACACCTATGCAATCCCTTTCAGTTTCACTGTGAATTCCAACATTCATTTTCATTACCAATCCATTTCACTATTTTCTATTTTCCTGTGCAATATATTTCACTGTGAATTTTGACATTCATTTTCATTTTACTATTTTCCTTTTTTTATTGTATATAGAATTTCGTCATTAATAAATATTAATGCTACAAAAATTGCTTATGTTTATAGAAACAGGAGAATATTAACACTTACATAGAACTAAGTCCTTCATCTAAGCACTCCTTTAATTTTTCTCCATCAAATATTTTGGCCGATACAATCATAATTTCAGCTGGATAAAAGTACCGGGTACTGACAGATTTGAAAGGCCTGCTAGTGCATGTCAGATTACACAGGTTTCACTGTAAATACAAAACAATACTCACAGAGTGCATATTTCTACCAACCAAACTCCTCTTACCATTCATTTGCCTCTCATATCCCAATAGGGTATTGTTCATGAGAGCCAAAACAAAAACAAGTGAATTCTGAAACTGAATGTTAATTTGGTCCATATCAATCAAATCAATTTTTCCCTTTCCAATTAAAGCACACAAGCCTGTTTCCAAATTTTCACCACACTCTATGTATTTTAAGTGTTCCGATTTATTTTGTGGACTGCAAATCAAATCTTTTGGATGACTTATTACATCAACTCCAGTTGGGATAAAAGGTTTTTGAAATATTTAAACTCAAAACCAATGTAGTCAATTTTACAGAGCAATTAAATTTACATTTTTATTGACAGTAAATGGGAGTATGTGAGAGTAACTTCTTCAAATTCTTTACATGTTAACTACACATTGGTATGTCGATTAACCACATCATAAAATGTGTTATTTTTTTGGCTCATTGTGTTTTGTTCATGTAATGAAACACTGGCACACACTTTTTATTGAAGAAAACGGGTATCAATGTGAAAGAATGTGTGTTCCCTCCAAAATGAGTAAGGTTAAAAGGGGAGGAGGGTGGGGGATGTAGCAATGTTTAAGGAACATGAAGTAAGATCAAGGAAGTCTACATTCACTCAAGTTTCTTGTCCAATAATGAATCCTTAATATTGTTCTTAGAACTAGGGGAATTTTCTTCACACAGATCTTCTCTATGTCCTCATTTTCTTTTTTATCATATATAAGTAATGCAACAAAGAAAACTGTTAAAAACTAAACATTCCTCTCAAAATGGAATAAAAACTTGTAAACAGGTTAATTTTAAGTGTTTCCTTCTAAATTTTTTTTTCTTTTATATATTCAACAACAACAAAAATAAAATAAATGCTTTTTGCAATGACATTCTTTAAAAGTGTCATATACTACTTAAAGTCACTTCCTTCAGAAGCACTTTACCTATATATAGCTGTACTTCTTTAAAGAATCTATGGACACTGTATCATAGAAGCGCAGAGTGGGACTATGTTTTTAGTGTAAATGAAAACAGAATATAAAATTCTAATTTAGACAAATTAAATTTTGTGGAGCACAGAGAAACAGGAAGAGCCATCACACTATATGTGTACTAGTTAAACATGCATATTACACATTCCTTCGTCAGGGTTTGCAATGTGAAAGCACTAAAGGCATGTAACAAAGTAGACAGTGGGGAAAACACATACACTATGAATTCATTACACCAGAACAGCTGCCAGGTATATATAACAAACAGGTGAGAGTAAAAAGAGACCACACTTCAAACAAATCTCTCTACTTTATAAATGTATAGGCATTTTCAAAGGGGAAAACCCATAGCTTTTTTTTTTTAAATTTCATAAATTGTATACAGTTATACTAATGTTACTATAACAATTTTTTAAAACTGAGCAAAAAAATTGGAAAGGTTGTTGCTTCCCTTTCTCCATTTAATAAAGTTGCATTAAAAATAATGATATCTTTGACAAAGAGGCAATTCTTCTTTTATTTAAGTAAAGGATTTCATCTTGGAGTATATCATTATATTTAATAGAAAATAAAATCATCTTCTGTCAGGCCAAAGCCCTAACATCTCTTTGTGTGAACACCAGCGGGATAGGAATCAAAACACCATCTTCTGAACTAGATCAACATTTTAAGTGAACATTGACACTGTCTTCAACAAATGATTCTTCCAAATTTCAAGAAAAAAGAATTATTGACATGAGTCATTAACTTTTGTGTAATTTTGCGAGTTTAATGACTTGATTGTGGTAGAGTGATGCTTTAACCTGACAAATGAAAAACCCAGGACAAAATACACACCCTCAATAAAAACCTGCCAAAAAATATGTCCATCGTTAAACCGTACCAGTCCTGCTGTCATTAAAAAAAACAAGATCTCTTTATTTTCTTGCCTTGTTCCTCATAATGACTACAAAAAGCATTTTTATGAAGGAAAGTGTTGGAAATATGGCCTTGTTTGAACTTGATAAAAAGTTTTATTTCTTTGGAAATGCTTGTCTGGATTCTTGTGACAAACCTCTGAGTTATAAATCAAACTTGATAATTGTCACAGATAGTCTTATATTTCGCAAGTGGTGACAATGAATAATTAAAATTAAAGTTCCTGCTTACTCGAGCATGTTCAAATCTTACTGCATGCATTAGAAATGAGAAATTTCAATACACAGAACTAAAATAAATGAAAAAATGATTTCCAAACAAATCCTACAATATATATCAGTATGTACTTCATTTTTGCATTGATATCTATCCAGGAGAATTTTTGCGACTCTACAAACAATGATTGCTATGATATTTAAGGAATCTTTCAAGAAGATTTTCAGTCAATCAAAGTTTTGTTTCCAATCTAGATTGGGGGATTTTTATAAGGTTTATTTTCCACCTAAAATTTCTTATCTTCCTTCAACAGACCTCTGGAACAGTTGCATCATTCAAAGTTTCTAATGTGAAGTAACTACACTGCCAAATTTACACAAACTCTGCATGAGAAAAGACATATGGACTTGTGAGATACTTTTTATCCAAAGTTAAGTGATACCAAATCAAAAAGGGTTTGACAATAACAAATGTAGAAATGTACATTATTAAATTTATAGTGATTTAAACAAATTGTATAATTTTTTTTTCTGGGATTGCATAATGATAATCCAAATTTCAGGTTTCATTCAAATCTTTTTTAAAATATATATTAACAAATATGCACTGCCACATATGCATTTATGAGGTAAAAATTAAAGAAACCTTTTTTTTTTTAAACTAGCGATCCATCAAATCAAGCTAAATGAATGCTTGAAATCACATTCTTAACAATCTTTTAAAATGAACTGCCTGGGGGCCTGGCATTTAGAAAATAAACAGACTAAATGTACAACTCATTGGCATATTGTCTTTGGGGAGATTACTCTATAGATTAGGAAAAATGAAATTTAGTACATTTTTATTTTTACACTAATGGCAGAAAGATTAAAAATTTGGAATAAATCAAAAACTTTCTTTTTACTTTTTTTACTTAAGTAAATCCTGTCTTACATAATTCTTAATGTAATCTCTTTAACTCTATAAATTAATGCCGTTGTAATGTAATACCCCTTCTGTTTACGTAAAAAAAGACTTAGTTAATACATTCAAGAAGAGTAGATTTAACTGTCTGCAAATAGGACATGAAAAGACTTGCAAGGTTGTTATCAGTGTATGCAAACATAAGCTAGCCACTTCTGAGAAGGAAAACTGTGCCTTTTCCAAATTTCAAGTTATACAAGTTACTGAGCTTCTTTCTGGAGTTTCAAGGATGTTTAGGAAGCCAAATTTTAAAATTGTCAGTAAATTTAAGACCATTTGTCTAAAATAACATCAGTCGTCAGTACACAACTTCTTAGCTGATCAGATCCAAGATATTCTTCAGACCTGTCTACGGCTTGACGGAAAATGTAAACAGATATTGTTCAAGCCTGGACTCACAATCGACATTATCTAGTATAGTCTTGTAATCACAAAATTAAAGGTAAAAGGCAATTGGGTTATCAAATATTAGTTTCACTTCTAAAAACTACAGCACTGGGTATTTACCCAGATATCAAATTTAAACATGTATGAATGTGTATTGAAGATGCTAAGAGAATACTTTGTAACTAGACAATTTTTTAAACCGATATTTTTTCAAGATAAGTTAGTAATTCTACGTTTCTTTTTATCTGTGTGTGGGTAGCACTTGCTTGCGTGCTGCTTTTCATTCATAAACCCAGTCACTGAAAAAGTATGCAACTGAATCAATGATGTCAGAGGCACTTTCTGTAAATGTATAAAGCTCTCATTCCTGGCACAATGGCTCGAAGTTCCTCCTCCATCTGATGATATTAATGTCACTAGCCTTCATACTATGGGAGTGTGGAGAAGAAATTGTAAAGAATCTCCAACATTTTATTATTTTCATGACTTTCTTTACTATAAGTAACATAAACAATTTCTCAAAAAATAGAGATGAAGTGTTTCAGTTTTAAAAAATTAATAATACTGGTACCCAAATATTATTAATGGCAATTTGGAAATGACTATTCATAGACACTTACTAGCTAGTTGATAAAATGCCAATTTTAAATATATAAAAATCCACAATAAATCTTTTATCTTGAAGCGTCTTTAAACCTTTACCCTTGGGATATCGGTTGTGCTTGATATTTTAGTTACACTACAAGTGATCGACAGTTAACCAAGGAATTTGTGGCATGTGTTAGTTTTCATTTCACTTTTATAATAAAGTTAATATCAGGGCGCGATTTAATGTGTATCGACGCGTCCAGTTCATAATACGCAGATGACCCAAATTTACCTGGGACCCTCTTCGATACCCCAAAACCAGGTAAAGTAAATAAAGTGCTGTAAGAATGATCCCATAATCTCCTAACATAACTTATATCTTATTAATCCCCACTAACATGTTCTGTTCACCTTTCAAAAACTTTTTGGAATATTACGAAAGTTTCCCAACCTCGTTTTTCGATAGCTACCCAAACTGTACAAAATAATTTGACAGTCTTCGCAGTGGAAAAAGCTTACCTGGTTCCTTATATTTAGCACTTCCAGCGAATTCGCCGTTTGTCAGTTTTAATCCATGTACCAGTAATACCAGACAGAATAAAAGAAAATTCTTATGAGCCATCTTCCGTCTTAGAATGAACAGTAAACTATCATTTTTAGCCTTCTTCGCACTCCTTCGACAGCGTGTTTGTAAAACTAAAGTTTTGCGATGATACGATTTGCTGAACCTGAACCGGAAATGGCGTCAGAATAACAATAGTTATCAAGTTACGCGCGTTATTTTGTCAACAAGAGCACGTGGATATTGCACCTTCAAAAAGAATACTGTCGTGTGAACTTCAATAAAGAAAAATATTAAAGAAATTATGTTTCTGGTTGCACGCAAGCTTCTCATTTGTTCTTATTTTATAATTCTTAAAGAGTAAAAGAGAATGCCATTTGATAAACAGTTTTTTTCATTTGAAAAGGAGGCGTGACTAGGGGGCGGATCACTTTAATAGCAACCTATTCCAGAATTATTTCAGAGTTAAAACAGTGATATATGCCAATATATTGAATGAAATATTTGTATCTTTTAAAAAAAATGATTCACACACTTGAATTAATTTAAGTCAATATTAGCCATGTATTACATTTTAATTTAAATTAACTTTAAAAGAAATTTTCAGACACAGATAAACTAAATTCTAAATTGGTATCACTTTTACATTATCACTATTTTTAAATACTGCAAAGTACTTTTATATATAGGGCGTAACTTAATAGATAAAATAAACGTTCATAACAATCTGTGAGACTGGCAATAGAAATTTAAAAAAAAATGGCGAAGTAGTGATACTACTATTTCTTTTTTAAATTAACTTATATATATATTAAAATGTTGATGTGGTATTTGATGAACTATATATGCAATATACAGCGACACACAATGAATGATTCAATAAACAAGTTAAGAATTAAAAAAAAAAACTACTCACATCTAGATACGAGAACGTTAATTTAAATTTTACTTTTTAATTTTTTACACACAGTCATTAAACCATTCTTACCAGTTACACTGAAAATCCGTGATCTTTTTTTATCTTTACCAATACTATGCTTTAAAAAAGAAAAGGAATCTAAATATTTTAACTGTTTCTCTTAAACGTTCAGTAGCATTATTTAACCTTAGGTGCAATACCGACCAAATTCCCAAAGCCCTGTGACACGCAAATTAGTTTGAACCAAACTACTTTCATTTGTAAACATCAGAATGAATTAAATGAATTCATACTCTGAACAATAATAACTGCGAAAAATAAAAATAAAACAAATATATAGATGTAAATGGATGCATTTTTTTTTTCTTCGTTTTAACACTTAGTTTATTTACGTTAAAGTGGAATACAGTAGATGCAGAAAAAACTCGTTTTTTACAAGTTTATGTAGTTTAAATTGCACACATTTGCTACATGCAGACGTCAAGGAAACTATTTTATCAGAGCACATTTTTTTCTGCGAGCAGTTTTTCCTTTTTTTAATATCAGTTGCAAAAAATCCATGCGATCCTCGCTGTGATATGTGTGTATATGGCGTCAGTCTAGGTGTAGCATAGCTTTTTCTCTCTGTCACAGCGTCAGTCTAGGTGTAGCATAGCTTTTACTCTCTGTCACAGAGCTGACGTCATTTCGGTGTATTGGGGCACATGCTATTTTGGTAGTACTTTATCAGTTGATTTCTGTGTATGTGTTTGATTTTTTGGGCTGTCAAAAAATCGAGTAACTAGGAAGCAGCTCAAATCGCTAATTTTATTTCACCAACAAATATACTTATCAGTAAAAGTCTGGGATGGGATTGGGAAGATGAAGTGCGTTTTTAAAGAGATTAAAACAAATCATGTATAGAAATGGCCAACTTAAATGATTCTCTATTTATTTTCCAATTGAATTTTTTTTTCTAAATCATTTCTTATCAACGAAGTTTTTGTACCCACCAATTGTAAATAACATTGAAATAAATCAATTCCAACAACGGATGTTTACTCAGTATTCAAAAATCCATAATATATATACTGAATGTATTGCTTAACTTTGGTAATCTTTTTTCATTCCCCCCCCCCTCTCTCTCTTGTTCGGGTACCCTTAAGTTCCAAGTACTGTCCTCTCTGACATATTTCGTTTTTGTCATATACAAATTTAAGAAAAAATTCTAAATTTGGTAGAAAACAGTACGCTTATAAATATGGCACATCAAATACATGTATTGTAGCAAGATTTTTTTTTATTTACATATATTGAAAAAAAAACTTTATAAGCAAATTTCGCTATAAAAACAAGGCACAAGACGTATTCAGCCGACATTGACATGAATTTCAACCCCTCTTCCCATGCCAACCACCAAGAAAGGATATAGATTTTTTTTTTCATGATGAACCATCGATAGAGTTTATTTTCGAAATATTGGCATGCGTTACGAGCAGAATGGACTACGAGAAAAATACAAACTAAAATTCTAGTAGACGGATAACAAAGTTACGGAGGGACAATCATTGGTCATGCAAATGTTGACGATTCTATCAATATTTTACTCTTCCCTGGGGAGATCCACACGCCTCCACGACAAGAGGCAAAATCTCGTAGTATCTCATTTTAAAGGATGAAAATGCTGTTAACTGTCACTTTCCTCAAGAATCACCGCCATTTTACAAGCAGTCCAAAACATTAGCGTGGTTATGGCCAACAAGAATTAGATTACATCCTAAGGTTTTAACGACCATTTAAGGATAAGTAGACACAATGCAAACTTTATTACAGATGTGTTCATTTTTTTTCTTTGTCTTTATTGACATTGCACAAACCAATAAATCTTCAATTGATGCTTGTATTACATGTATTAAAAACACGCAACTATACCGAAATTGTTAATTTTACTGATTTAGCTTTAAATAATTCGGGGAAAGAAGTGCAAAATTGGGATTCTTTTTTAGTATATATTTTTTGTCCTGAAAAAGTAACATTATTTCTTTGAATGAAAAGCAGCAAGAATAATTCTGCCGTATTTTGCTATTGCCAACAATAGCTACTGCAATTTTCTCTCCCTCTCCCTCAACGTGCGTGTGTCTGTGGATCAAGGAGTGTGTTTCTTTATACAGTATATAACCTACAGCTTGAGCTAATTTTTTTCAAATTAGACAAAAATGCAAAAAGTAGTAATTTGAAACAATTCAATAATTTATTTAATTTAACTAACAATGTGGTCATGAAGTAAATTGAATTTATGTGGCTGAAGAGTGCCTACCTATCGCAGTATGAATGTATTGACAAATAGCATCTATGCCTTACTTGAATTAAAAAAAAACTATTTAAAAAAAAAACTATAATAAATACACACGTATTTTTCAACAGTTCAACTAAACTTTCTAGGACTCTAAAAAAGGGACATGGCTTGACTGAAATAGGTTTAAATTCCCTTCAGGATGATGTTTTGCAGTAAGTTTGATAAAAAAAAACAAAAAAAAACAGTCCTGTGGGCCTGGGCCATACTCTAAAATGCAAAAACTTATCTTTGGACATACATAAAAATGTGCTGGACAATCATTTTATCAAATAAGCTCAACTACAAGCTTGCCTCACATGAATTAAACACCTTAATTTCTTGTCATCTTTCCATGAATTTACATGAATGGCCTTTCCCTCACAAGAAGTATACTTAAATGCAGCAACATATAACGTATTGTAAGCTAATTAGCCTTGCTGCAATGTTGTCAGAATGAAACAATAAATTTCTTTAATATCATATCCTTGTCAAGTTTGATTCAAATCCATTGATTGAAAATGGACTGAATTCTTTAACTAACATGGTGAACCCCTTTTCCAATCAAACAAATTAATTTGAAGAATTGTGGTCTCCTGCTTTCAGCATCTTAGTGGTTGGAATGCAATTATTTATGGCACATTGTAATTGTTTTGTCTGTCTATCATACATATCTTTTTTTAAATAAAAGTTTTGGCCATGATTAAAGTTTCTTAAAAGTGCATCAAACTTTAAGATCAAGGTCATGAGGTCAAATATAATACAATCAGAAAGTAATACACATGTGAAAAAAATATGAAAGTCCGGTCTCTTTTGGAGCAAAGGTTACAACCAAATATAAACTTTTGATAAGTTTGTCAAACTTCTAGGTCTAGGTCAAGAGGTCAAAAATGACAATTCTTTCTGAAAGGTGTTGCTAGTACATATAAAATATGAAAGCCCTATCATATCTTGTTAAAAAATTACTACCAATGTTGAAATGTATAAAACTATACTACATAAAGGTTAAACTTTAAGGTCAAGAGGTCAAAGACCATGTGAAATATGAAAGCCCTATCTTTTCTAATTCACAAAGTTTGACCAAGACTAAAGTTTTGGTAACAGATGGACACACACTGACAGATGGACAGACGAATGAGATTTAATCTCCCATTGTTTCCACAAGTATGTGTGTGGGTGGGTGGGGGGGAGATAAACAATGTACTTTGTAAGTACAGATGAACTACAATATATTGATGCCAATGTGCTGAATACTATGATTATCCCAGGGTCTACACTTCTATCAGAATCTTGAGCCCTTTAGATTCCTTTCTGCTTTATCAGTACTGATGCACTTGAGATACTTAGGATTATATGTATACATACATAAAATTTATAAACTGGTACTTTTCATTTATTTAACAAGCAATAAAAACATTTAGGACACAAAACTCATTTAGAGCTATATCTTATACATGAATAAATTCTTTAATGCAGTTAAATAATTTTCTTACATTAAAATCTTGTAAATCATAATCATGTTTCATTGAAATGCCCTAAAAATAGGATTTGTTATAGAATATTGAAACATTGTATAATAACTTAACATTCAAAATATTACCATACAACAACACATCGTGATTGTAATTACCGGTACTAAGAAACAAGACACAAATTTTGTGCACAAAAAAACTTCATTATTTAATATATTCATGATTTTTTCCTCTGTAGTGTAATATTAATTCTATGACATGTACTGTTTTTATCCACAAAGATATGTGTTGGAGGCAAAATATAATGCAACCATCTCATCAAACACAGTTTATCTAAATCAAATCAACACACTCAATGGTTCTAGCACTTACAATATTAGTGAATTTTTACAAATCATATTCATGTATTAACATCATATGTTACTCATGTATACTTATATTGAACCAAAAGACAATAACTTCAACAACAGCAACAGACATGACACAAAAAATCAGTTCCCATGGAATGGTTTTCATTTAATTTTATCATTCATCATTTGTTTAAAGACCAAAGAGGGTCAAGTGAATTTAAAGGGTCTGAAGGGTCACTAGAATGACCTGAAAGTCCTGATGTCTTCTGCTGAAAATTAGCTTTAGTAATTTTCTTTTTGCCTTCACTTGTCCCTAGGTCAAAGGTATGTGGATTTTGTAGGTCGGCAAGTGACAACTGGTTCCCTGCTCGTGCTGACTGATGAAATGGTGACCCTTCCTTGGATTCTGGTGCCGAGTCAAAGCTTGGCAATGACACAGAGTCCAAACTCCTGTGTGATGCTGAATCCAAGCTTTTAATAGAAGAACTAGACTCTGAATGAACCATTTTAGGTTTAGCATCTACACTTTCTTCCATTTTATCAGATGTAGTTTCAGTTCCCTGATCCCTTCCTTTGTTTTTATCCGCTCGTTGCACAACATCAGGTAAGTTTTCTGACAGATCCTGTCTGAGGTGTTCCTGTGATTTTCCTATCTCTTCTTCACTGGGTTCCATGGCATGAAGTCCCATTTTAGCCACATTTGTTCGTAGAGCACTGACAGACATAGCACCAAACAAGATGTCCTCTGTTGGCGTCCATTGATTGGATTTCTCTCCTGGGTGCGGAAGTTTGTCTCCAAAAGATGCCTTCTTTATTAGGATTCCCTCTATATTAAAGAAATTGATCATGAACAACCGATCTGGTTTATAATTCCCATGAATCATATAAAAAAAAGACATGAAGAGAAATTACAAAACCCAACAAAAAATATATGAAGGACAGATATATTTCCCCCATTATTACCTATAAAGGACTATATTTGGTAATGACCAATGTTTGCCCGCAAAATCAAACTTCAATGGAGAAATTTATAAGATGAAGAGCAAAATGGGAAAAAAAGTGAAATTCATCACAGATAAGGTCAAGGTTAAAAAAGATATGACACACACACACACATTAATTGCTCTTACCAATTTGTATCATTTTACAAAGTTTGATGAAAATTTCTTGAACACTTTTTTTAAAACTTAGTTAACTGTAAAATGAAGGAATAACATGATCAAGGTCATTGGAAATGTAGCTGAATTGCTCTCATCAATATGTATCTTGTTTATGAAGTTTGACTAAAAAAAATCTTCAGAGTGAAGTTCAAAGTCATGGGAAAGTCAAGATCAGAAAACTATGACAATTTGATTGCTCTAACCATCATGTAACTTTGTAGGAAATTTGATTGAAATATCTTGAAAAATGAAGTAAAGATCATAGAAAAGGTTAGTGTCAGAAAATTATGAAACATCAATTTGTATGTGTATGAAGTTTGATGAAAATATTATGAATAGTTTCTTCTAAACTGTGCAAAACACAAAACAATAAATAATAAGGTCAAGGTCATATTGAAAGTCAAGGTCAGATTTTTTTTTACATAGTTGAATAACTCATATCAATTAGTATCTTTGTTGGATGTTTGTTGAAAATATTTTGAACAGTTTCTTTGAAAATATAAATGCAAAATAAGAAATAATAGGGTCAAGTTTACAGGGAGGATCAAGATCAGAAAATTATATAACAGTTGAATAGCTCTTATCAGTTCATATCTTTGCAAACAGTTTGATGAAAATATCTTGAACAGTTTCTTTGAAACTAAGATAAATGCAAAGGTGGGGAATATTAAAGTCAAGGCCATAGGGAGGGTCAGGTTCACAAAATTATGACACAATTGAATAGTTCTCACCAATATGTATTAGTAATTCAGTTTAAAGGAAAATAGAAACAGTTTCTTCTAAACTGTGCTAAACAAAAAATAGTAGTAAGGTCAAGGTCAAGGGAGAGTCAAGGTCAGAAAATTATTACATAGTTGAATAGCTCCCATTGATATGTATCTGTGTTTGAGTTTTGATAAAAATGTCTTGAAAAGTTATTTAAAACTGAGCTAAATCCAAAATTGGAAAATAGTCAGGTAAAGGTCACAGGGAAAGTCAAAGTCAGAAAACTTTGACACAGTTGAAAAGCTGCCACCAATATGTATATGAGTCTTGTTTATGCTTGAGCAGTTACTTTGAAACTGAGCACAAAATAGGGAATACAGTTGTAGTGAAGTTAAGTCACATGGAAGGTCAAGGTTAGAAATTAAGCACTCACCAATATGTATCCGTATATGAATGTTGGATAAATTATCTTCCACAATTTCTTTGAAATTGAGCTAAACACAGAGTGTTATGGACAAACAGATGGGAGAAGGACGGATGGATGGACAAAAAGAGGATAGAACAGACATGTCAAACAAATGTGACCCTGTCATATCATGGTGGTACAAAAAAAAAATAACACTCAAGAAAGAATACATTCTTCAGCATGCATTTTCCTTTAAGATTACTACAATATCATTATTCAAACATTTCTCCCTATTACAAAGAATAAAGATGTTAGATAATTGTAGTTAATACTTAGGACAACATTTCAAAACATCCCAGGTGATTTAACAATGTGCTACAAATTCTCAGTTTATGTGTATTCAATAAGAGAAAAATTCATTAAATGTAAATATGTTATTACTTTCTTTTATAAAAATAAAAAAGAAACTCATGAAGGTATGGATTTAAACATCTGATAGTAACTCTCACACTAATGCCTTTCACCAAAAAAAAAAAAAAAAAACTGGGTGAAAAGTTTATACCTTCATGAAATTTTCAAAATTAAAAGATGTTTATTAATTAACCATTTAATCAACACTTACCTTTGGCTAATATATCTTGAGCATAAAATAAAACTGCCTCATATGCATATTTAAGCTGAAATTTTTCCTTTATAGGAAGACGCCGTTGTTTAAACATTTTCTTTGCCACATCCATGATACCGGACACCCCTTTTCCATGATCAATGTCTTGCATACAAGTGTATATCAACATAAACACACCTGTTCTGCCAGTCCCATTGCTAGAAATAAAAGAATTGTAAAGATAAATAAGTCATGCCTTATGAAAGGAATGTCCAAAACTGCTCATCTCTATATCCCTTATACAAAGCAATATGACTCCAAAATGTATGGTTTCCTCTCACAAAAAAGTACTTCTGCAAATATGCCAAAAAGTTGAAAATGTTACTTTGAAAACTGTTTGAGTTATCACATCACAACGAAGGTGTTCATGGCTTTACATTCAAACATACAAAAAAACGATGGAGAAGTGATATGACCATAAAATGTATAGGTGTCTTAGTCTCACAGTAAACTATTTCTGTACAAAACTTGAAAATGTTAAGTTGAAAACTATCTGAGTTATCAAGTTACAACAGTAGTGTTCATGGATAAACATTTGAACATACATGTACATATAAACAGCTAGACAAAGTGTTCATGGATAAACATTTGAACATACATATAAACAGCTAGACAAAGTGATATGAACATAAAATCTTCCTCTCATAGTACTTTTGTACAAAATTTGAAAATGGTAAGTTGAAAACTGTGTTATCAAACCAAAACAAGTGTTGATGGACAGACAGACTGACAGACAGACTATGTGATTCCTAATTAATTTTCAATAACTTCTTGTGAAGTAATTATTTAACTGTTTTACCTGCAGTGAACAACCACTGGCTTTAACAGACTGCGTTGCTGTTTATAAAAGCTGTGAACTTCAGTAATGAATTGTAGGATATAAGAAACATTCTCAGGAAAACCACTGCAACAGAGAATTAAATTGTGTTAAAGAAACTCGTTAAAATGTATCCTGTAAATCACAACAGACATTTCTTGTGACATAATTTCTGATAGACTATGTCATTCATCTTTGTGATAAATGATTTTCAAGAATCCTCCCATCCTCACAATGCCAAGGTTTTGTGATTTCGGAACTCCACACAAACCCTTGACATAAGTCGCTATTTAAAAGTTGGGTTTGTGGTTACACATGACATAATGGGTAATTATAAACTAACCAATGAGAATATATTTTTCAAATCCGTCATTTTCAAATGGTCCAACTCCAGAGCATATTTTTGTGATTGTTAGGAGGATGATCTTCCAAAAATTAATCCCTGATGTTTCATTTAATGTAACTAGTCACAAATCCTACAATATCGACACTTTCCATTTGAAAGACGAGTCATATTTGTTTACAAAACTTACCTACAATAAAAGCTGTTTTCTGATTGGTTCCAGTCCAAGGCCAGGAACAAATGAAATGGTAGCTTTCTAGCCCAACTTTTAAATAATGACTTATGTCAAGGGTTTGTGTGGAGTTACGAAATCGCAAAACCTTGACATTGTGAGGATGGAATCCTCCATATATAATTAGTAATAAAAGTTCCTCCATATATAATTAGTAATAAAAGTTATCTAATTTTAACATTCACTATCAATATTATTTTTTCACTTTTGACAGACTCACAAAATTACAGATAAAATAAAATTTCCAAGAATAAAAAAAATGTACAGCTCAGTAACAATTCAAAGAAAGAATTGCAGTAAAACAGGCTTATAGTGAAGTACAAACAACTTTAATTTGATATAAAAGTAATTCAATATATCCAATAAGTTCATAACTACGGGAATGAAAATTATTTCACTGTAAATGTGAATTCATTATAAGCACATTCACTGTGATGGTGTTTTACTGTACATGTATTAACTTAAAATTAACACACACCTGATTGGCCAATTTTTGTACTGCAACTGCACAACTGTTCTTCCTTGCTTTTTCTGAAAGTAGGACTTGCAAGTTTTAACTTCAATTCATTCTTTTATGTAAACACATGCTTCTATGTTTTTATCATGTTCAGTTTGTTACATGTATTAGAATTTTACCTCACTGTGATTTAAATAAATGATCCTCTCGACCCAGTTGACTTTGTCCTTGACACTCTGTAAGGTCAATGTTATTGGACCATGGTACTCTGTCCTTCCTTTCTGCTGAGGCCAATATTCTGGGAATTTCTAATAAACAATATAAATGGTTCTTTATTTATAAATGCATGCTCAGATGATCCTTAATATATACACACATAGTAACTTTAAGTATCAATTTCAAAGATAATTGTATTCAATTCAACATCAAGTACTCTCTGCAAACATGTACAAAATGTTAATCTTAGCAATTTTTTTCTTAAGTTGTCAAACTTACCTTTCCTTTCTCCGTTTCACTGGAGAGCATAACTATGACCTCTGACCCCTGTTCATATACCATTACCCAAAAGTCTGTGAGTGTCACAGGAAGTGGAGACTGGGTTGTAATAAACTTTGGGCAGTTTGGTGACAAATCCTACACAGAAACAATCAACAGTCACAAATACATTAACAATGAAGGTGCTGATTTGAAGAATAAGCCATTAAATGATAAGATTTAGAAGCTTCCCAAAATGAGACTTAAATTATAAAATTTAGCAGCTTACCACAATGAGACTTGCATTGATATAGTCATCCTTCAGTGTGGTGAGTATAATTCGATTTTCATCATCTAAAACATAAAATTGCAGTTGTTTTAAAAGAATCTCCCTCTGCAATCTTCCTTTTCAACAAATTCTATCAAATTAAAAAGTTTAATGCACACTTGAAAAAAATTGTACCTTTTGTGTATTTTTTTAAACTGGTTCAGATTCACATATATTTTTAAGTACAAATGAACGTGAAGTTTAAAGTTTTATAGCCATACTTAAACCAAGGTCAAATATAACAAATTAAACAAGTAAAGAAAGGAAACTGACAAGGCATGCTGTCTTGTTCTCTGTTTTTAGCTGGGTAACACCGTGCAATGGCCATAGAGGACTTTTTCCCACCTCTGTCTTGTTCTTCTATTAGCTCCTGTAAAAGTAACTTGCTTTGCTAGATATCTGCTTCTCACATTGTATGTATACACTAATCTATATATGATTATAAATGAAATGAACCACTGTTTTTACATGTACTTATTATTAAAATTTATATTTTTGATTACGTTGGCACAATCCTTAGTTTGTTCATTTTTGAACATCACAGAAATATGATTTTAATTAATCAATGATTAATTACCAGTAATATCAAAAAAGTTGTATGAACACCCAAATGGATTTTGGCATACGTAATGCAAAAAAAAAAAAAAAAACCAAGATGTGTTTGTGAAACACTGATGCCCCCGTATAGCAACTCATATCAAAGGTTAAACTTTCTCAAATGCAAATCAAATATGTTGGTACCCAAAGTAAGGTCTTGTCTCGAAGAATATACCTTTGAAATATGGAAATCCTAGCAGAAAATATTGAATAGATATGGAAAAGGTTAAAGTTTTTTCAAAAGTAAGTCAAACATCAAGGTCAAGTTCAAATGGTAAAAATTAATGGTGCCCAAGGAAAGGCCTTCTAACAAGAAATACACATGTGAAATACGAAAGCCCTGGCACCAACCGTTCAAAAGTTCGGGTGAAAGTTAAAGTCTTTCAAAAAGTAGGTCAAACTCCTAGGTGAAAGAGTCAAAGTTGTTTTATCCAAGGGAAGACCTTTTCACAAGGATTACATATGTGAAGGATGAAAGCCCTAGCACTAACTGTTCAAAAGTTATGGCCAAGGTTAAAGTTTTTTCAAAATAGGGTCAAACTCCAAGGTCAAGGTCAAAGGGTCAAAGTTGTTGGTATCTGAAGGAATGTCTTGTCACAAGGTATACACATGTGAAGTACGAAAGCCCTAGCATCAACTACTCAAAAGTTATGGCCAAGGTTAAAGTCTGAAATTTTTTTGCAAAAGTGGGTCAAACTCCAAGGTCAAGGTCAAAATGTCAAATTTTATGGTACCCAAAGAAAGGTCTTGTCACAAGGAATAAACATGTGAAATATGAAAGCCATAGCTCCAACCAATCAAAAGTTATGGGCAAGGTTAAAGTTTTTGCGGACAAACAGACAGACAGACAGACGGACGGACAGGGCAAAAACTATATGCCCCCGAATCTTCGATTACGGGGGCATAAAAAAAAATCAATTAAAGCCTAAATTTACATTCTCTCATCCCCTCATACTTTAACAGCTATTTACTTTTAAATTCATTTTCTCAAACAATAATTACTGTAATGTCAGTCATGTCACATCTTATCAGTGTGACACCATATTTGTATTTCACTGACACCTAAAATGCAATTAGTGAATGAGGTTTACGTGTAGAGGTAAAAACAATTGTGGAACAAACATTTAAAATTATCACTGTAATACACAGGAATACTGATAGTTGTAATCAACAACTGCAGCTTTTCTTCGAATATGAAATTAAATATTCATACAGTATTGGATTCCATTAGTATTACCTTCCACACTACATCTAGATTGGTGGGACCTGAACATGTGGTTTTTGTGAGGCTCTCCACATACTTGGCAAGTTTCTCCACCTCTCCCACAAACCTATCCTTCACCAGGGGGTCAGAAAAAGGATCTTTTGATGTCTGACGAGCCAACTGATTCTTAATTACTGCTTCTTCTTTTTGTTGTTCAATTTCCTTTTGAATAAAATACAAATAATAAATGTTTGTTCCTACTACAAATTACTGAAAATAAACTACTGGTATGGTAGACACTACTTTCCTAAAACCATAATGAGGCACATGTATATTCAATTAGTAATACATAAATTGGTATTTCTTCTTCTTTTTTTTTTTTTTTACAATTTTACTCAAAAAAAACCTTTGATGTAACACAGTCATTAGGTTCATAGGTATTATCTGTGAAGCTTTTCTAGTTTTAGAATGTACTTTCTTCATCTACCATATCTACCATATTGTCTTTGTTATTCTTTTATAAACATTTCATGGCACATATAACACAGATGAAGCAGTCCATCAATTCAATTTTGGAGCAGCTATGATGATGATATTAATCCAGCATCAAAATTATTGAGATTATCAAGCAATATCTAAATACTACTAATAATTATAAATTAGATAATGCATTAGGAGGATGAGACAAAAAGAATGTCTTACTTTTCTTCCGTTATCAAAATGAAAGTTTAAACATATAAATTAATACGAGTAAGGAAAATGTTAATGACTTTGACAAAAATCTGGAGATGAAAGAAAAAGCAATCTTTTTGCTGAAAAAAAGTGTGCAATATACACTGTACATGTTATGATTTTTTTCTGATGTGCAGAAAAATGTTACAACAAACTGATAAAATCAAAACAGATCACCACTATCCTTCAATATAAAACTATTCTGGTAAGTCACTGTCGTACACAGGTAAGAGAGTTGTGCAGTACCTGTGCAGTGAGAACTTTGGGGGTAAGCATATGGTCATGGGTGGATTTTTGGGGGATGCTTGGACTGGTGGACAGGATATCATCCAGGGAAGCTGTGGAGGCACTGGAATCTTGACGCTGGTGGGTTTTTTGTTGAGGGACAACAGGAATCTACAGACAATAACATACACTTACAACACAGAATGGACACATTTACTTTTCTAATGCACATTTTAATTTCTAGTGCCTTAATCAACAAACTTTATGATTTCTTTTTAAATATAAATATATTTGTTAATTGTATGCAATAAAAAAAAAGAAAATATAAATGGAATTATTAATTGGTACTTCTGTGTAGTGCTGCCTACCTGTTTAGAGGGTACCTGTTTAGGTGGAGATAATGAAGACATTGAGGGAGCAACAGATTTTGGGGGATCCTCACTGGGAACTGACTGTGGTTTATTAACCACTAGAGGCTGTAATGGCTGCATGGATTCTGGGATATTGGAATCAAACAAGCCTTGTAAATCTGTACCATAAATAAGAGATCATACATGTATAGATAAACCACAGTACACCTTGATTATTTTGTTAACATAACTTAATTCATAACTATAAGAGAAGACAAAGTACAAGTAATTATTTGGGAATGTTCTCTCCAGAATTGAGCAATATTTTAAAATAAAAAAAATACATGGATACTTAGTAGAACCTTCTTTTTAAGTCAAAAAGACAGAACCTTGTTGAGTTGCAGTTGGCTTGGTCATATCTGGACCCTGTGCTGGACCATAAGGAGCTGATTGTCTTGGTTGATAAGACTGATACAATCCACTGCTTTGCTGTTGGTAAGCACCTCCACTTGCTGTCTGTTGGTATGCATTTCCACTAGAACTTTGGTATGGACTCCCAGTAGATACTTGGTATGAGGCTCCTTGTACAGACTGGTATGAACCACTGACAGAGGACTGGTACTGGGAACTTGTCCCAGATGACATCCACTGTTGTTGTTGTTGTTGTTGTACATGACCAGGCTGTGGTATATGCTGTGGTGGCATTACTGCTGATGGCATTTGTTGAGAAGATGGGACTTGTGTTGGCATCATCCCCTGATATGGCATCCTTGATTGCTGTTGCTGGGTCATTTGTTGTGGTTGTTGTTGCTGGGTCATTTGTTGTGGTTGCTGAGTCAACTGTTGTGGTTGCTGAGTCAACTGTTGTGAATGTCCTTGACTCATTTGTTGAGGTTGTTCTACAGCTCCAGGGTAGCTACTCAAATTTTGTTGTTGTTGTAAATATCCTGATGTTTGATAATTCATTTGTTGACTAAAATTTGGCTGACGACTTTGTTGAAAACTTCCACTCTGCCCCTGCTGGCCATTGTCAGATCTTTGCTGCGGCATATGTTGTGATTGAGATTGTACACTGTACTGTTGTTGCCCTTGTTGCTGTGGTTGGGAATAAATTTGTTGTGGAGCCTGCTGCAGCCCCTGTTGCACATTCGGATAATTTACGCTATTGCCAACACTACTTAATGTGGCAGTTTGGGTTGTGGCTTGGCTTCCAGCCATGTACATGTGTGACTGTGCAGTACTGCTTAACAAAACAGGGGTTTGTGTTGGGATCATTTTACTCATTGACATGGCAGACATTGACTGAGATGTACTAGTATACGGCATTCCTGTCTGGAAGTTCAGTGCTTGTTGCTGTGGTTGATATTGCACCTGGGGTTGCTGTTGCCTTATAGCTTGTGTTGCTGCTGATTGACTCAGATTAGTGGCAGAGTAGCTGGTGGATGGCAAAGGGCCATAACCAAGGTGTCCATACGTTAGAAGTGGAACAGAGTTTAAATGAGAGGGATTCATTGTACTGATATGACTTGTGGCTGTTGATGGCATAGATTGATGTGTACTGGCATAAGGCATTCCTAAATGCAAAAATTCAAACTCACTTCCTGAAAAATAAAAATAAATGATTCAATGATTCAATGAAAATGTTTTACTACAGAAGAGAGTGAAATTTTTAATCTATGCAGCTTAAAAAAAACACAATTAATTTTCAGTAAGCAAGGGAAACTACTGAAACTAGATGTACTGGAAGCAAGCTCACAAAATTATACCCCCACTGCAATTTTTTAGAGGTGCAACTTATGAAGTATACTTTTTTTTTCTGCCAGTGACCTTGAACTTACCCAAATGACCTTAAATCATGGTTCTAACACAGCCTCATAAGAAATCTTTGTGCCAAGAATGAGCTTCCAGTGTTTTTCAATTACAGGATATGACCAGAACATGATTTACATGTATATATTTTTGTCTGCCAGTGACCTTGAACTTGCCTAACTGAATTGAGTCAAGACTTTGATAAACCCTAATTACATAAGTAATCTTTAAGTGAAGTAAAAACTTTCTATGTAATTTCATTAGAAAGTTATAGATCAGACTTAAATTTAATACTTTTCTCTGTCACTGACCTCAAACTTGACCAAATGTCCTTTGATCAAGGTAATGAGATACCCTTGACTCATGATTATTATCAATGTGAAGAATGAACTTCCAATATTTTACCATTAGAAAGACAAGACACAATTTATACACTTCATTGCCACTGATATTGAACTTGCCAAAATAACCTTGGGTTAATTAAGATCATGACACATTCTCAGATCAGAATTTCCAAATAGTGTTTGTGTGAAGTATAATCTGAATTTCCTCATCAGAATGTTTTGGACTGGAAATGACAAGCTGACCTTGAATCAAGTCCATGACACTTCCTCAGGCCATGAGAAATCCATGTCAAGTAAAATTTTCCAATGTTTCATGTTTCAAGTGTGGTGGGATAGGAATTATACATTAAAAAAAAGCATGAAATTCCAATGTTTCTCCATTAGAAAATTAACACTTTTTCTGCACATGATCCTCTCTCAAGGTCATGACCCATCCTCACATAATAAGCAATTTCTTTATTAAAGGCTAACGCTTGAATTTTAAACTACCTGATGATGCTTCCATGTCAATATAACAAATGGCTTTGTTGTACTTGAGAAGATTAAAAAAAAAATTCCCATATATTCCTTTGTAAAAATTTGATCCCCCATTGTGGCTCCTCCCTATCCCAGGGGTCATCATTTGAACAAACTTGAATCTACACCACCTGAGGATGCTTCCATATCAGTATGACTGAACATAGCTTTTCTGTTCTTGAGAAGAAATATTTTTTCTATATGTTCTTATGTAAAACTTTCAACCCCCACTGGGCCCCACCCTACCCCCAGGGGTCATCATTTGAACAAAATTAGATTTACACTACCTGAGGATGCTTTCTTATCAAAATGACTTAAGATGATTTTCAGTTCTTGAGAAGAAGATATTTTCCTATATGTTCCTATGTAAAATTTTCGATCCCCAATTGTGGCCCCACCCTACCCCGGGGGGTCAGGATTTGAACAAAATAGAATCTACACTATCTGAGGATGCTTCCACATAAATATGATCAATCAGGGTTTTGCTGTTCCTGAGAAAAAGATTTTTAAAAATTTTTCCTATATATTTCCATCTAAAACTTTGATCCATAGTGGCCCCACCCTACCCCAGGGGATCATGATTTGAACAAACTTGAATCTACACTACCTGATGATGCTTCCACATGAGTTTCATCTTTCCTGGCCCAGTGGTTCTTGAGAAGAGGATTTTTATAAGATGCTAGTAATTTTTCACCAATTCTTTATTACCTCCCCTTGGAAGAGGGTGTGGGCCTTCATTTGAACAAACTTGAATTCCCTTCACCCAAGGATACTCTGTCGCAAGTTTGGTTGAAATTGGCCCAGTGGTTCTTGAGAAGAAGTCAAAAATGTTAAAAGTTCACAGACAGACAGATGGACGCAGGACAAAAAGTGATCAGAAAAACTCACTTGAGCCTTCAGCTCAGGTGATCTAATAATGTAAATGTTTTTCTTTACTAGTTTCCTAAAAAAATTGTACCTTTCTGATATCTGGGATCTTTTTCAACATTATCCAGTTTTTGCTGAGTCATCTGGGATTCTGCATCCCATTTAGTATTTTGAAGTGCTGGTCCTACTGGCTTGAGAGGAGCATAGGCATGATGACTATGGGCTGGATGACCATAAGACAAGTTATGTTCTTTACTATTGACTGTATGGGATTTATCATCACCATGACTGAAAGACTGAGCTGGTCTTGACTGGTGAGTGCTAGCATAAGGCAGTCCTAAATGTAAGTTGGCAGGAGATGATCTTCCTTCGTTGTTTTGATCAACCTGATTGGTCATGTACCTGCGGGTATTCGGATTTGTCATGTATCCACTGCTACCAAATTGCTGATTTGAGTACATGTTTTGCTGTTGCTGACCACTTGGAATAGATGAAACTGGCTGAACCTGCTGCTGTTGTTGGCTTTGATTTACAAGTCCCATAGATTGATGTGGCTGTGTAAACTGTTGTGGTTGTTGACTAGAAACATTCTGATGTGGTAGCTTCATCTGATTCTGGTAATATTGTCCTGCCTGCTGGATATATCCCCCTGTTTCTTGCTGACCTGCAGGACCTTGACTGTAACTGACCACTTGTTGTTTTATCTGACTAACTCCTGTATTAACTTGACTGTGTTGGAGCTGATTAGAGGGCATTTGGTAACTGATATTTGTTTTCTGAGTAGAGGAACTGGATGCAGGTGATCTATACTGCTGGCCAGTTGGCACTGGTTGTGAGGACTGAGGAATTTGTTGACTTGCAGAAACCATGCCACCAGAAATCCTTGGATCCACTGATTGCTGTTGCTGTCTAAAGTCACTTTGGTTATAATTAACAGGTAGCTGAGTGGTTCCTTGCCTGTTTGGATCCATTGTATTCTGTGGCCCTGGTTGTTGTACTTGTCCTGATAATGTCTGGGCATAATGTCCAGGAATCTGACTCTGAGAAACACTTTGATACCCAAGAACCTGTCCCTGCGACAAGCTTTGGTTCTGGGATGTCTGACTTTGAGTCAGATATCCTTGACCATAACCTGCTGGGAGACTGTGGTACTCTTGGTCCTGTGTTGGATTCTGACTTCTACCCTGAGGTGCTGGACTTAGTGATTGTGATCTATACTGTTGTCTTGGAACTGGACTGTGGGCTGGAGAGGGGAGTGCTGGACTTGGAGAAGGACTCTGGCCAGGAGAGGAGTATGACTGACCTACATCAACATGAGATGGATTAAAGGGAGGTCGTGCTGAGAACTGTGACATCTGTTGGCTGAATGAAGCAGACTGATCTATGACTGGTTGCTGGCTTCCGGCAACAGCAGGGACTTGTGGGATAGATGGATTCTGTTGATCAGCTCTTGGCAGGTAACTACTTAAGTCTCCTTGATTTGGTAAGTTCTGAAATATCAATGAATGAAAAAAAGGTCTAGATTTTATTAATTTTTTGTTTGTAGTACAGAGGAATAATTCCATGAGTTGTAATTTTCATGTTTTTCTCTCCTTTGACACAATAGCAGTTTCATGAATTCCCTGAATTGTTGCAAAATAAACAATGAATTTCAAACTATCTATATTGGATTTTTCCCTAATCCACAGCAAAATTCAAAAAACAAATAGATCAAAACAAGTGCAGTTAAACGGCTTTGACAATAAATATCAAATGACTTCCCTGTTTGCTATTTGTATTACAAAGAGTGATGTTGTACTACTCCCCCAGTTTCTATACCAAGACAAAACTTACAAGTGCCATCAAAAAATTTTCTTTCGAAGCCAGGAGGGATAAGATATCACAGTCAAAATTGGGTCAATGTGTTACTTCAGTGAAATAATATTATTTCATATCTAAAAGTTTTGAATAAATAAAATTTAATTTAAACCTGTGTTATTTAAAATGTTGAAAAATCCTGTGACAAGTGCTTGATGTAATGTTATTTACACATGGATAAAAAAATCACCACCCTTGACTTTTGATCAAACATTTAGAGTTGGCTATTTAAACATCTATTTAATGACAAATACAGGTCATTATCTGCAGATCTGAATTTTAGGAAAACGTGGTAATTACAATAATAAAATTTAATTACTAAATGACTATGCAATATACTGGTATACCTACTAGTATCCTGGAATCTTCTACCCCCATTACCTACATATTACATTGTGTTTATATACATGTATATGATAATATGCAGTGCACTTACAGAGCTGTGACCTTTCCTTATTTATGCTTACCTGAGGTAAATCTGGAGCTCTTCCTGCTTGTGATCCAAGATTTTCAGGTGCAGATCTAGCATTACTTTTCTTCTCCCTATCTTTGCCAAATGTCTTGGGTTTCATAAATGGTAAATAATCCTTCAGTTTGGGTCCTTCAAAACCAGGAATAGTGTTCAGTGCTGCTACAGGTTGTGGAGGAATTGTAGCTGTGGGGAGGGCATTATCAGAAGCACCCATACAGATCATGGGATCTGGAGCTGTATTGTCTGGCTTTGGAGCCATTGGTCTGGGAGGAGGTTCTGAAAGTAAAGTTTATTATAGGGCTTCATCCATTTGTTAATTAATAATAGGCATATACATGTATACGAAATTTACATTATCTGACACTTATCTTTCTGTATGCTATACTTAGTAAATTATTTATTGCACTGTATAATTTTCTGCCTTACCCAGACTGACACATACCCTTGGGTTTATGTCTGTTGATAATCTGCTCTCTCTCCTCAGCCTGAATTTTACACAAACCTCGACAGCGAGTCAGGAGTTTGGACACATTACTCTCCAGCTTCCTGTAAAACTCCTGTCCTTTCTGTGATTTTGCAAGTAAATCCTCATAAACATCAAAAGAATTGATCAGGTCTTTGATCATCACCTCCCTCCTTCAATATTAATGTATTTACATGTAAAACATGTCAGAAAATCTTACAACACACTGTTTTTAAGACTTGTTATAAAAGCAAAGTTCTTGTATTTTTTTCTTATACTGTTTAACAGTCTTTTTAAAATTACTTTGATGGGCCAATTACATTTTATTAAAATACTTTTAATTAAAGCAAATGTATATTCTTAAGTAATTGTCAAATATGTCACATTATAAATATAAAATAAATATAAAAAATATATAAATATAAAAAAAATATCACAAATTCCTAGATGTACCTTGCTGCAACGTCCCCAACTTTCCTCCTAACTTCTGCGTACCTAACATTAGCATCAGTAAGAGCTCTAAGAATGTTGTCCTGAGCTGTCAGATTTTGTTGTATGATCTCTTCCAGCTTTTTATGCTTCAGAATCTCTTGCTCAAACATTACCTAGATTGGAAAATGTAGAACAAATAAGATTTTCTTAAAATTTTAAACAAAACTATTGCAAATACATGTAGTAATATATTATGCTCAGCAAGTGTCATTACACATGTACATATTTTTTTACACACAGTTAAGTCCCTTTAACTTCTGTGTTGAGGGATTAACACCTTTTACTGTCTAGTGATAAAAACCAATACAATATTTCAAAATCAACAAAACACAAATAGATGAGATCCTGCATACTAAAAGCTGACAATACTTCATTTGATTCAAATAATAACCGTAGCCTTAGATTTGATAGTTCTGAATCTCACACCTGTTTGTTTGACCCTTCTTGTGTGACAATCCTATGTGTTATATCATCTTTTTGGACTTCAGTACGGAACTGTTCTTCTAACAAGCTTCTTTGAGATTTCATTTCATCAACCTTTGATATTAATCTTTGAAGTTCTTTCACAATAGTCTCATCTTCTGGGGCTAGACGTTGAAAAATAAATGTTATTACATCTTCTTAAGTTATGTATTTCAACAATTTACAAAAATATTTTTATAATTAAAAATATCTGAAAAGGAAAAAACTTAAAACTGCTATATTTACATTTCAAAAGATCCAGAAAAAAATCACTTAAAAACTTACTCTTTTCCTTGTCTTTGGAGGGTAATGCATTCTTAATATCTTCAATGGGACCACCTAGTAGTCTGAGATTGGTAATGTGTGCATTCATTGCTTTATGGAGGTCATTGTTGGATTTACTCCCCTTTTTATGGCCCTCAGAAAACAAATTTAGTTCCTTTCTGATATTTTCAAACATTGGATGTTCTGCTCGTTTGCCAAACTGTTTCTGTAAAATAAGAAAAAAATATATACATGTATTTTGGCTGTGTGTAGGTCTTAAAAGATCGGCATCCGTATGAGGCTTCTTGGGCATGTGTATATGTGTATCTGTTAAATCAAGAACCTGAAACTCCTCTTCTTCTTTGCCATCCTCCTCCAACATTTTACTGATTTCATTCAAAGACATTTCAACTTCTGTTGCCACATTTGAAACACCTGAAAATAGCAAAATATACAATGCATGTTTTCTTGTAAACAACAATCTTTCTGTCTGATTAAGGTAACTTCTTCAGATTTATAGAAATTCTCCAAAAATCAAGCTCAATTAAGACAAACCCGTCATTGCATTAACCAGATCTTTAATGGCATTTGGTTTGACAGATACAGCAGCACACTTCTCCAGCAGAGATTGTGGCAAGTTCTCTGGTTCATAGCTCAAAGTTGATTGGTCAATGTTCAGAGAGGACATGAACTGCCTACAACATTATCATAAACAGGATATGATACATGTAAACAATACATATCCAAGCAACATGTAGTAAATATTAATTTATACATATAAATGTTTATTATCCAGAATAGGTATGATAACATACTAAACATTTAAAATGAGCAATTTTTATATTCTCCTTCTTTTAATGTTGAAGTGTAAGTATGCATCTTAAATCTGAACATAGCGAAAAAAAAAAAAAAAATGTTTTTAACACAAAGGACTTCACTTACACTAGCTCTGCATTTTTCTCCTCTATAGTTCCACAAACTCTTCTTATCAGTTTGGCTTTCTCTTCACTTAAAAAAAATTTAAGAGCATGAAAATGTTTACATCTTTTTACTATGAAGATCTACTTGACTGATATCATATTTCTTATATTTTATTTTATCATTGTGATTTACAAATACATCATAAGCTTTTCACTGCACTATATATAACAATTTAGATATATCTGTACAGTGTTTTACATATTTCAGAACTGTCAAATGAGTATGATACTGCTCCATAAAATCTATCTCATAATCTTAAAAAAACCTCCATATCTGCCTCATAATTTTTACCTGTAGAGTGATGAAGCCTCGTGAGCCTCCATGGGGACCAGTTTCTGGAATAAATCTGGGCCTGACACTTCAGGGTCACTTGGGTTAAAGGTTATACCCTTCACTAGAGAAGCACCTGTAAAATAACAAATTGTCTTTCAGCTTTGAATACTAGATACTCTGAATATGTGATCTGCACACTCTCTATACTAAAATGAACAAGAAGTCTGTGAGCCAATGCTCACTAATAATACCCCCGCTCTGATGTGAATACACAAGTTCGGTTATGGACACACACAGTGATAATCAGGAAATTGACATTGGATTTGTAAAAACTGAATCCCAACATATGGCATGCCTAAACAAAGATTGTGCTAAAATTTCAAGCATCTGCGATGAGTAGTTGCTGAGAAAACTACAACTAAAATTTGCTACGTATGGTACGGACAGACGAACGGATAAACAGGAAGTTGACATCGGATTTGTTCCAAAAATAAATCCCACCATATGGCATGCCTAAACAAAGAGTGTGCTAAAATTTCAAGCACCTGTGATGAGTAGTTGCTGAGAAAACTGCGACCAAAGTTTGTTATGTGTGGTACGGACAGATGCACGGATAAACAGGAAGTTGACATCGGATTTGTACAAAAATGAATCCCACCATATGGCATGCCTAAACAAAGAGTGTGTTAAAATTTCAAGCACCTGTGATGAGTAGTTGCTGAGAAAACTGCAACCAAAGTTTGTGATGTGTGGTACGGACAGACGCACGGATAAACAGGAAGTTGACATCGGATTTGTACAAAAATGAATCCCACCATATGGCATGCCTAAACAAAGAGTGTGTTAAAATTTCAAGCAACTGTGATGAGTAGTTGCTGAGAAAACTGCGACCAAAGTTTGTTATGTGTGGTACGGACAGACACACGGATAAACAGGAAGTTGACATCGGATTCGTACAAAAATGAATCCCACCATTAGCATGCCTAAACAAAGAGTGTGTTAAAATTTCAAGCATCAGCAATGAGTAGTTGCTGAGAAAACTGCGACCAAAGTTTGTTATGTGTGGTACGGACAGACGCACAGATAAACAGGAAGTTGACATCGGATTCTTACAAAAATGATTTCCCACCATATGGCATGCCTAAACAAAGATTGTGCTAAAATTTCAAGCATCTGCAATGAGTAGTTCCCGAGAAAACTGCGACCAAAATTTGTTACGGACAGACAGACAGACAGACAGACAGACGGACGGACAGACAGACAGACAGACACACAAGGGTAAAACAGTATACCCCCCTCTCCTTCGGAGCGGGGGTATAAATATTACCTTTAACTTCAGGTAAACTGGCCAGATCTGGAACCTTGTCATGGTACACAAAATCATTATCCTTCTTGGCAGATTGGTATCTGTTAAAATTATATACTTTTTATGCCACTAATAATGAAAATTATGGAAATAACCTACTTCAAAATCCCTACTTTGTCAAAAACCGATAAATTGCATATAAATACAGGGAATTTTTTTTCTGTTTATAGTTATAAAAGTGGTTTTCCTTTTCTATTATTCCCTCAAAGACTTCATAATGAACTTACTTTCCTCCTATGACATCCATTGCAAATCTGAAAGATTCCTGGATATCTCCACCTTCACTCTGATAAATAGATGTAAACATATTACAAGTGTATCAAAGAACAAGCAAAATTGCCGTAGTATTACCTTCTTATCCAACAATAAGAGTATTTACTTCTTATCTTTAAATTGTATGAAATACATGTAATTAATTTAATCAAAGAGTGCATAGCTATTACAAACATGTCAGAGTCTACACTAAAAAGTCATGATTAGCACAAAGCCCATAGCTATCAAAGAGCCCATTGCTACCACAAAGCTCTTAATAGGGCCCATATACCTATCATGGAATTCATACTTTTCACTTAGTTCATAGTTACCACACAGACCTGACGGTCAAATCACAAAAACCTTTACTTGGACCAGTTCAGAAAATATCAAACATGTGAGACACCTTTACCCCATCCCCAGCCCTTACTATAGGGAATCAAACTTATTTTTAAAATTTATACATTTTTGGCAAAAAATACAAGTATTATCTTGGATTTATTCAATTATAAAACCAGAGGTCTCTGACGAGACTGTAGCTCTACTGGTTGTATTTATAAAGGAAGATAAAAGTAGCACTTGGACTTGAAACTTTGCAACAGCAATAAATAGAATAATGATCCTTTATTCCTTTTGTGGCAAGATTTATTATTATATCAGACTAAAACTGTAGGAGGAGTAGCCTTTAAAACAATTTTACAGAAATTTTGATTTAAGTAACCATGGCAACATCATTCAACAAAATCAAAAAACAATAACACCAATTATGTATCTCTGTAATCTACTTGTATGCCACATTATACTGAAATCAGACAAAAAGTGTAGAAGGAGTAGCGTTTTGAAAATATTTCAAGAAAATTTCTATTTTTAGTAACCATGGCAACACTGTTCATCAAAATCCAAAACTGGTACAGAGAATTATGTATCTTAGTGTAGTTTACTTGTGTGCTAAGTAATACTAAAATCAGACCAAACCTGTAGGGGTAGCATTTTGAAGGTATTTCAAGGAAATTTCTATTTTTAGTAACCATGGCAACAATGTTCATCAAAATCAGAAAATCAATATAAAGAAATAAATATCTTAGTGTTGTCTACTTGTTTGCCAAGTTATACTGAAATCAGACCAAAACTGTAAGAGGAGTAGCATTTTGAAAGTATTTCACAGAAATTTCTATTTTTAGTAACCATGGCAACACCGTTCATTGAAATCAAAAACTGATACATAGAATTATGTATCTTATTATAGTCTACTTGTGTGCCAAGTTATATTGAAATCAGATCAAAACTGTAGGAGGAGTAGCATTTTGAAAGTATTTCACAGAAATTTCTATTTTTAGTAACCATGGCAACACCGTTCATTGAAATCAAAAACTGATATACAGAATTATGCATCTTAGTATAGTCTACTTGTGTGCCAAGTTATATTGAAATCAGATCAAAACTGTAGGAGGAGTAGCATTTTGAATGTTTTTCACAGAAATTTCTATTTTTAGTAACCATGGCAACACCGTTCATCCAAATCAAAAACAGATATACAGAATTATGTATCTTAGTGTAGTCTACTTGTGTGCCAAGTTATATTGAAATCAGACCAAAACTGTAGGAGGAGTAGCATTTTGAAAAATTGTTTACAGACGGACGGACAGACAGACTGACAGCTAGACAGACGGACGGACGATGGACACCTTACTATCGCATAAGCTCTTCTGGTCTCTGACCAGTAGAGCTAAAAACTAACTTAAACTTCTATAGTATTCTTAGTTATCTTAGAGCTAAAGCAAAGATAGATGTGATTAATATATATATTTCAATAAATAAAGAATCTCTAAAATTAATGAAATAGAATTACCAAATTCACCATACTGGACTGGTTTCCCTTAGCTGTGATGCTCATAGATACAGATAATTTTTAGCCCTAGCCAGTGCTGTTGTGAAAGCAATATATAATATGTGTTTAGTTTTTTGACCAGTTAAGAGACTTACCTTTCCCTGTTTAATACACTCATTGAGCTTGTTGAATGCTGTGGTGTAGTATGCTAGACACTCTCCCCATTTCTGTTGGTCCTCTGACTGCTTCCCCATGTAGAAGTTAGTAATGCATTCATAAAACTGACTCTTTAATTCCATTCTCTTCTTCCATTCCTAATATACAACATAACAATTATTTTTTCTTAAATCTTTTTGACTACAAAGCTACAAAAAGATTGATAAAAGATTAAACCTATGAATTAGCTATCTATATGTAGCCTATGTGATTTTCTGCCCTAAAGTTGAACACGACTCGTAAATAGGCATATGTGATATTTTAAAAGTTTCCTATCTCCGATACCAGCCTATCCTATATGAAGTATATAAACCCTCTGCATTCGTTACACGTGATTCCTTTTAGCTGGTCGCTGTGGCATGTAGTACATGTATATCTTACATTGTCCTTTTTCTTTACATTTTATTTCATTGAACATGCATTTATGTTTATTTCACTTTGTAATGCATTGACTTGTGCAAATGATATCCAATATCTTTGGTAACTTTTCGTTTCTTAACATGGTAGAGGCATAGAAAAGTCATTTTTGTTGCATCCAAGTGTATCACAATGACAATGAAGGAAATGTCTGCTCAGGTAAAATCTGTGAAGTGAAATACACTGAACCTTGAACAAAGCTGAGGCTTATATAAGGGATGAAGAAGTCCACACTAGAGGTGAGAAATATAGCAAAGATAACTCCCCTTTTATGTATTGTGTTCAGCATTAATGATTGCCACATACCTTGTATTTACGAGATGGCACTATTCCCTCCTTGTAGGCAGGCTCTAAGGATTTCATAGCAAGGTTGTTAAACTCAACAATTTGGGCTGCTACTTTAGCAGTAATTGAGCTCTTTCTGCTGTCAATCATTGACTTCTCTAGGATACACTCCTGTGCTTGTGCCTGTAAACAAATGTTTTCAAATACAGTTTAACTTTCATAACTTAACACCACTATCCTTGAAATCAGACATATATCAAAGTGATTATTTAGTCCAGGCTACAGAATGAATTTGACTCAAACTTCAACAATATGATGCTTTCAAGTTCAAGAAATGATATTTGGAGAAAAAATAATTAAGGAATGTTTTTCAGTTTTGTGTGAGTTATTGGTATGTAAATCACACAGACTTGTCACGTAGGCATATTTCATGAAGCGCGCTAGCACTTCATGAAAAATATGCCTACGTGCAAGTCTGTGTGATTTACACACCAGTAATTCACATTAAACTTAAAACATTCCTTATATTTACATTTTACATGTTCAAAAGCAGCAATATTATGCTCAATATTTGAATTTCTTGCTGCCCTATATCGTTACATTTTTATTAACGTCTCTGTAGCCTCATTGTGACGTCACTTTACCGCGAGTTTCACCGTGTATATTTCTACACGTGAGTATACACAAAAATGAACTTCAAATCAATTGCACAGTTGGCTTAGTAGAAAAACATAGCAAATGTAAATATTATAAAATAAATAATATTTTTAAAGACTTTAAAACTTTTTTTTCCATAAGTAATTCAAACCATACTGTTTATCTTCCCAAGGTTATGATAATTATTTAAAAAATTTCTATAGTACACTATACAACTGTAGCGACAAAATAATTGGGGGCAACCCCCCCCCCCCCATGTGCACCCAGTTCCTAGAGATTTACATTTTAATTAAATCCTTAGTTCCAGTGCAAACTCCAACGTGCCCCTGGTTCCTAGAGATTTACATTTTAATTAAATCTTCAACTCCAGTGCAAACTTTACTTTGAAGTATGTGGTTTTTCATATCAATGAATTTCTTGTTTCTAGGATATAAATGTTGTGAAGTGGAGGGGGTATATTAAACACATACAGGAGATTTAATCACCCAGTGAAAGAATTTGTATCTGCTATTGTTGCTATATTGGGTGGTTGGGAGGGGGCACTAAATTTTTACATTCAGACTGGATCATTGGATGTCACAGAAGGGGTACTCATAAGGACATGGCCACTAATAAGGCAAATATACTGTAGTAACAAAATACCAACAATTGCAGTATGATATTTAGATCCAATTCTGTGCATATACATGTATTAAGATGGAGAACACCAATATGTTCATGGACAACTTCTAAGAGTTCTGTTTCAAAATTTGAAATGTGCTTAATTCAATGAATTGGAGAATTACAAGGATAAAGTTGATCAAGTCCCAACACTTACAAAATCATTTTATGAAGAATAACTACTCCCTTAGTTACCCCAACAATATGTTTTATTGAAGTTCTCAACCATGAATTACTCAAAGCACATTTTTACAATTGCACAAATGCACATTATTACATGTACCTACCAGCATCAAATTGATGTGAAAGGTCAAGAGGTCGTGTGAAAAGTCAAGACTCATCATGGCTGATCCAAAATGGTCTCTAAGATATTCAAATGCTCCTGAGGCACACTGAAAGTGTGTGCATGCCACCTTCATACTCTGAAACATTTAGCATTATATATTTGATGCATTTGCTTTCCTACTAGTCTCTTACTGTAGAGAATTTCCTTTCAATGCCCGTTTTTGTTCCAACTTTTTGACTGAAAATTTTGTGCTACTCCAAAGTACACTTTCACTTTAATAGATTGAATAAATTTTTTATTTTAACCACAAATAAGTTAATATACAATATCTGTATCGAAAAAGAAGACTGATATAAAATATGTACATCTGCATTTGTTCTAGTTTCCATGGATCCAAGTATAGAGTGTAGAGCACCAATGTTGTATAGGACCGAAGCCTGTTCAAACTTGATGTCTGCTAAAGTGACCTCCCTAACCATGAAAATGTCCTCCCTGAAATTAAAGATCATGCAGTCATCAGAAAGAAGCATATGTTAGAGAAAATGAAACACATGTAGTCAAAAGCTGTCTGTAATCTGTAATTTTCAAGAACGAATTTTAATGCAGTTTGAAGTTTTTAATGTGGTTTTGTACTAATACCAATATGTATTTATACAATCAATTAATTTTATTGCTACAAAAGGCAAAAACACAATGTTACAGTAATCAAAATGAACAAAACCAGTAAAATACATATGTACATGCATACATTCTACAAAATAGATTACATATTACTTCAATAATTGACCAACATTTGCCTTTTTTTTAAAAGTATCTGACAGTTCTACATGCATATATTGCTGTTCACAATACCTCATCTACTAGCTACATATACATCAATTTTCTTTGAAAGGATGGGAATTGTGACAACTACATAATTTCATGGTTCTAAATTCCTTCAATTGTGAAGCTTATCAATCTCATTAAAAAAAAATTCTCTGATCTGATCCCAAATTTAAAATATTGAATGAGTAACTTATTAAGTTTGGAAGCTGAAAAAAATCTTATCTTATTGAGACTAAAATTTTATATATACATACAACATCAATGTACAATAAATCCTATTCAACTTATTTTTGTTTGCACACATATTTTTTATGGAGAACAGAAACTCTGAAAGGATCACACCATACAGCTGGTAACAAAATGTTAAATTTATCAGACACACTATTAAAAGCTCTGTCCCTAAATGAACTGATTGATTTCTTGGCTGTAAATCACTAATTCTTTAAGTGAAACCGAACTCTCCTCCATTTTATGCTATAACAGACAACTTCTTAAAACTTATCATATATAATTCTCTTTTCATACTTTAAAAAATACGATTTTTTTTCAACTTAACAACAAAGGAATACTAGGTTATTTGGATGACACTGTTTTTATACTTACGTCAGATACCTTTGATATTCATAAAATGATTTAGTGTTAGTAATGGTTAGTTTTTCTGTGAAAACAGCCATGCAGTTACAAAATACATATGTGTGATGAAAGTCCCTTTTTTCAATGCAGTTTTACAGTCATAATTTTTATAAGAAAGACAATTTTTATACATTCCATCATTATTATATGTTGTACATTAATAAACAATACTGAGAGATCACTTGGTCTTCGCCAAACTTTTTTTCTCTCATTTGGGAAGTTTCAGTTAACTCTAGTACAAATTCTCTACTTTTATAAATTAAATCATTTGGGTTACATATACAGGTTGGGAAATCTACAAGCTTGCACTGCTAAATCAATCTATCCTAAGTTAACCACAATATACACAATAGAAAACTATGAGATCAACTACTAAATAAAGCACAAAATTACATAATAAAACTCTACCATGTAAATGGCATGGCAGCTTGTCCACCATCAGTCATGGGAAATCTCCCTTGAAGAAACTGTAACTGGGCATAGTACTTTTTCAAGGTACTACATCCCATAAAATCATGTGACACATGGACAGCACTCTGAAAAGGGGAAAATAAAATGATCCAGGGTGCAGTTTGTTAAATTCTAAATAAATAAATAACCAGAAGTCTCTGATGAGACTGTAGCTCTACTGGTTGTACTTATAAAGGAAGATAAAAATAGCACTTGGACTTGAAACTTTGCAACAGCAATAAATAGAATAATGATCCATGGTTTAGTCTGTTTTTGTGGCAAGATTTATTGCAATCAGAATAAAACTGTAGGAGGATTAGCCTTTTAAGATAATTTTACAGAAATTTTGATTTAAGTAACCATGGCAACATCATTCAACAAAATCAAAAGGCAATAATGACAATTATGTATCTCAGTGTAGTCTACTTGTATGCCAAGTTATACTGATATCAGACAAAAACATGTAGGAGGAGTAGCGTTTTGAAAGTATAAAAAAAAATTCTATTTTTAGTAACCGTGGAAACACCGGTCATCAAAATCCAAAACTGGTACAGAGAATTATGTACCTTAGTGTAGTTTACTTGTGTGTCAAGTTATACTAAAATAAGAACAAAACTGTAGGAGGAGTAGCATTTTGAAAGTATTTCAAGGAAATTTCTATTTTTAGTAATCATGGCAACACCGTTCATCGAAATCAAAATCTGATATACAGAATTATGTATCTTTGGGTAGTCTACTTGTGTGCCAAATTCTATTGAAATGAGATCAAAACTGTAGGAGGAGTAGCGTTTTGAAAGTTTTTCACAGAAATTTCTATTTTTAGTAACCATGGCAACACCGTTCATTGAAATCAAATTCCGATGTACAGAATTATGTATCTTAGTGTAGTCTACTTGTGTGCCATGTTTTATTGAAATCAGACTAAAACTGTAGGAGGAGTAGCATTTTGAAAATTGTTTACAGACGGACAGACGACGGACACCTTACTATCACATAAGCTCTTCTGGTCTCTGACCAGTAGAGCTAAAAAAAAACAAGAAAGCAAGAAGACTACTGTTTTTAATTGATTTTAAATGTACAGGGAAAGTAAGATCGGTCTTTTATCCCCCAACTTCTTTTTCATGAAAATATATAAATTAAACACAGTTTATCTGCTACAAATTAACCCCAAATTATGCCATACTACATGTACAAACATTTACCTTAATTTCAGATCAAAATGTAACTATCAGTTGCAAAGGCTTGTGTACTGACAAAAAAAGAATTATGGATCTGATAATACTGATCTTACCTGTCTAAGCTGCTCAAATTAACTAAAGATTGTCATTGTTACCTTCTGATGTGCTCAAGTTCATAACAAACTGTTCTCTTTACCTGTCTGAGTTGTTCAAGTTCACTATAAGCTGTCATTTTTTACCTGTCTGAGCTGGTTCACTTAAGTTTATCATCTTTACCTGTCTGAGCTGTTCAAGGTCACTATTAGCTGCTATCTGGAACTATCTGATGTGTTCAAGTTCACTACAGGCTGTAATCTTTACATCTCTGAGCTGCTTAAGTTCACTATAAGCTGTTATCTTTACCTGTCTGATGTGCTCAAGTTCATATAAAACTGTTCTCTTTACCTGTCTGAGCTCCTCAAGTTCACTACAAGCTGTTATTTTTACCTGTCTGAGCTGTTCAAGTTCACTACAAGCCTTGTTGTAGTCTGCAGGATCCTCACCATAGTTGTCTCTTATGTACTGAAAAAAAATTATGGATTCTTTTAATATACACAAAAACTCTTCTAGCTTTCTAATTATGATAGAAATTCATTTGCCTTCCCCAAGAAGCTAGTTGCATGTGTATTTCCATATGTGTACATAAATGAATGCATTGAATTGTTTACATTTATGATGCATGGTGTGTTCCATATTCTAGTTCAGGTACAGTGGTTCCCGTTTTATCGAATAGTCAAGTTGTCAGCCTAGTTTTATCCGAATAGCCGAAAATTAGAAAAGCCGATTGCTCCATACCGAGTCCAAAGATAGATGTATAGAGCTACATGTATTGATAATACATCGTAGCAAATTTCAAGCTTGCACTTTCGTTTTCTTTTGACATGTTTACTTAATGACTTTACTAAAAATAATTCATTTCACTTACTTATGAATTGAATATGAATTTTTTTTTCAAATAAATTGACGTATAGAATATATTCTTTGATAGTTATTGCCATCTTTCTTCAGCACATGTTTACATTCCTTCTTCGATGGTCGCCATTTTGGAAATGGAAGTAGACTAAATGCTTGACTAATAACCGTAAACTATTTTTCCTGGATAGATTGTAAATTAAAAATAAACAAAAATATTAAATATATGTAATTGTTTCGTTTTTATTTGTTTCTTTAATACGGTTACGTATTTTATACTGTGTGTGAGTTTACCAGTCTCGTTCTTGTCTGCAAGAGAGATTTTGAGAGCCATGTGGAGAAAGATGGACAGGTATGAATTTTGAGACGTATTCTTATAGAATGGGCCATTTGTGATTTTTACTATAAATTTTGCACTGAAAAGTGAATAAATATTAAGCCAATTGACCAAGTTAAACGATTGAATAGGCTTATTTCATTATCCAAGCAAATTGTCATACACAAGCTAATCAGTTCAATAATTAAAATTTCATGCTGAAAAAATTACAAATAATTGTCATAATTAACAAGTGCATCATTGAACCCAAGCTGATCACCACAAATGTAATCAAAACATATCTATTTACTATGCCCACTATTGACACAGGTAAGGTGCCTGTGTGCGTCCAGCCGTAACTAATCCCCTCATTGTCGTACTCAAGCCAGTCAAGGTAATTGGTGTCAAACTGTGTAAACAAAGGCTTCACATACGAAGTTGGAGGTGTGAACAAGGTGCTGATTATCAAAAAACACTATGATAGTCAAAATTTTTGTATCGGATAAAACGAAATTCCAATATTTTCTCATCAGAATATCAGGTGAAATTATTAATAAATATATAAGAAATGGTTTTGTGCTCTGATATTATATTGAAATAGCCGAAATATTCGTTAAACCGCTATCCGATAAAATGGAAGCCACTGTACTACTAACAGACGACCTACTGTAAATATAAATTTTTGCATGTAGTTCAAGTAGTGGTATGAGAAGAAACTGCAAAGTAGATAGAAACAATTTCTTACATGGGATATAAGTCATATAATAGCCCATTTGGTATATTACATTTTCAACAGTGAAATACTGTGATTTATTTATTGAATAAAAGTGATATTCTTCACAGTGTGAAAGGATACCAAAGTGATATTCTGTCACAGTGTGAAAGGATAACAAAGGAAGTGAAAAATAATTTTTGGTCTGTCATAAGACAGAGATAGTAACTAAATCATCTTGATAGAGACTAAAACTGCCAATTTCTTCCCAAATATGTAGCAATCCATGTTACAATGTTTTCAATCTCACTATTTGATAAGCTACGACATCTCAACCGCTCGACTATGACATCATAGCCCCTGACACTGAGTTAAGAAAAATCAGAAGGAAATGGAAATCAAAGAAAATGTAATAAACAGAAAATTTTATGTTTTGTAGTTGGATATGAAATTATTTCACTTGTGAGACAGGATTTTTTTTATATTTTCACTCATGCTTCCACTCGTGAAAATATTAAAAAAAAATCCTGTCACACTCGTGAAATATCTTCCATATCCAACAACAAAACATTGAATATCCTATATTTATTTAATGAAAACAGGAGACAAAAAATAATTGTCGAAAAGCGCGTGCGGCGCATGCTTAGTGCCGTTTCTTTCGTACTTTAGTTAGGCATTTTTTTCATGTAAATAAACCAACGAGATGTCGTTGAAGCTGAATTAAGATCTTGCAAAAAATACAGATGCAACTGAATTTCTTAATTAATCTAAAAGAACAAGACACTACCCCTAATCTCTCAGACGGTATGCAAGGACTAACCAAAATATCCCAGGCCGATGCTAGACTAACCCATGTGCGAGGACTAACCCTAATCTCTTGGATGGATGCGAGACTAACCCTAAGAGTTGATATCGTGATTACCTAAATTAATGGAACTCTTTTGCGGTGAAGGTAGGAAACGTCCGTTAGCTGGGGGCAATGTGCTGTTGCATATTATGCGAGATCGAGCATTGTGGATTTTCAAATGGCAGATGTGAAAGAAGTCCTGATGAAATATCTTGCAGAACATTCGCTGAACCACACTTATAAATTTTAAGAGAACCTATTCCTCATGTGTAACATTTTTATTGATACGTTTTCACTAAGCAGACTCTTCTAATTAAATTCAGTCATTTCTTTCTGATAATCGTTACTTTTGGAAACTGATAAATAAAAATCTAAACATTCCAAATTAGACAACCTACTATTTGAAGTTCAACCCTATGCAATACAGTGTACTTTCTGCATTCTAATTGTTCGAATCATTCGATTGTCACTAGTGTTAGTAATTTGTGCCCCAGAAATCTTGCGAGATTTTGAGTTTCCTTGACTTTGCCGCAAAAGAGCGGCATTAAGTTAGATAACTGTGAGGTAATCGCCATACTAAGTATTAGTCAAAAACTTGTGCAAGGACTAACCTTAATCTTTCTAACTGGTGCAAGACTAACCCTAACCAGTCGAAAAATGTGCAAAACTATCCCTAATCAGTTGAGTGACGTTAATCTTATGCCATAGTGCAATAAGCGCACAGATCTTGTGGATCTGGGGACCGGTAAAGTAAAGTCTACCCTGCACAGATCGACATAAGAACAACTTTGATCCCTTGAAAGATCCTAAGTTTCTTGGGAATCAATCTCATAAACTGTAGGGTTAGAGAACTGTAGGGTTAGAGAAATTTTTTCTAACAAAATGTCATTTGCATTCAATGTATTTTAATGTGGGTTAAGAATATTTATGGCCAAAAGAATTCTTTTTTTTTTTTTTGCACTTTATACGGTTAACAATATAATTTCTTTTCTTTTGCACTGTCAACCTTTTGAACCAAACGGGTTTTATCCAGTTTTCCTGGTTAAGCAAGAAAAAAAGAAAAGAAAAGCATCCTGACTACTGGTAAAAACACTACTAGCATTTTAAATCAGGTGCACTCTAAAAAGATATTCCAATATCTTTCTCAATGCTAAGACGATAGTATTATATACTATAATATAGATATTTTTTTTTTAAATTAAATGCTACATGATCGAAACCCCTTTTCTTCATGGTGTAAAAAGGTACATAAGCAAATAAATTTAACTGTTCTGAATTCTACATATATTTTTGAATTTTATATCTTTAAAAGAATTACAATTTCTTTTTAATCGGGTAAATAAGAAATGGATCCTGTTACTGATTCATTATCATGACAAAATGACGTCAAAAGGGAGAAATAAATATATACGCAATTTACGGGAAAACAGCTAAATATCTTATAAGTAATTTTCAAAACGTATAATATCACTATAACCTGTTTTAGCACTGGTCCAAAATCTACATATTCTGGGCTGGTTTTCAGCTCGAAAGCTATCATCGGCAGTCGAGGTACTGCCTCCATCTTTGTTTTCTCCTAAAGCGTGACTAAAAAATGAATAAGGGTCATTGACTGGAGATATTTAAGTTCCGAATTGCTCAAAAGATTTGTGAATCCGCACAACTTTAGGAAATGGTGTTATGCTGTTGATCATCGTTGGATGATGGACTTCGGGAGATGGATGTTAAAATTTGAAATTGAAACTGAGAACTAAATTCTTCAGAAAAAATAAGAGGTCTTTTAAGTACATATTCTCTGTAGAGAATATTAGGTACATGGAGTAATGACTATCAAACATTGCAGAAAGTTCCCGACTCTGAGGTCTTTACAACAGTACCCGAATATTCCGAGGTTTGGTTTTATTATACGCCACTCTGCATTGAGACGAGGGGTATTGGTGGATGGGTAGGTTGAAAGTAATGAAATATGAAGATAACGAACAGTATGCAATCTCGAAGGTCCAATAAAACGATAAAAATTTGGAGCAGAGCAAACACGGACCTCAAAATTTAGAGGTGGGATCAGGTGCCATGGAGGAGTGAGCATCCCCTGCGACCGGTCAAACCCGCCGTGTGCTCCTTGTCATGATCGAGGAAAAACAAACGGAAAAATCCGTAGACAGTTCATGTGTATAATTAATGGCCTAACAATTAACTTATGAAAAACGCCAGTCAGCATTTGACTCAACGATAGGTTGTATGTGCTGACAACGTCATTGTATCGACCGTAAAACTTGCGAAAAGATGACTTCAAACGAGACTGTTGATATCCTTGTTTCATCAACTTGTTTGTCAATAGCTTGCCTCGTTTTAGAAATTGTTCATACGTAGAGCATGCTCTTGCGTATCGAATCAACTGAGAGACATAAACCCCATATGCAGGTGTTAAGGGTATATTGCTACATAAGTAAGGGAAGTTGACGATTGAAAAGTTGAAGTCATCACGTTTATCATAAAGCTTTGTTGTTAGGTTAACATTAACGTCTTCTCCCAGTAAAATATATCTAAATATGAAACAGATGTGTCAGAATCTGTGGTATCTTTTATTTCGAGTTCACTGGGATATATCGAGTCGACATATGAATGAAAGTAACTAAGGTAAGTTGATAGATACACTGTACATGTATATAAGAACAAAGCAAAATAAAACAAGCAAATTCAAAGAATTGTTGTCCCCCGCTTTCGGGGTCTTAGTGGATGGGATGCCATTATTTATGGCATATTGTCTTATCTGTGCATCATACAAAACAGACATAAATTATTGAATTAATAACAGTTATGACAAAGATTATAGCTTCTAAAAACTACATCAAACTTCAGGGTCATGAGGTCAAATATCACAATACAATCCGAAAGGTCTAAAAATCAGAGCATACAGTCGGAAAGGTCTTGAAACAGGTAATGCGCATGTCAAATGTAAATGCCATATCTTCTTTCAATCAAAAGTTATCAGCAATGTTAACATTTTTGAAAATGTAAAAGATCAGGTCCATTTACTAAAATTTTAAGAATACACAATGATTTTCATTGTTCAGTCATAGGATTCACGGAACACTTGACTTTTTTTTTTACGTTAGATGACGTAACATCCTGATTCCAGCTTTTTCACTGTTCGAAAATATCTTTTAGTTCTAGACTTTTCATGTCTTTTTCTTGCTTAAAAACTAAATGAATAGAGAAAGACACGCTACTTTTGTTTGAAATATGTCTTTTGTGCCGTATAGAATATTTGTAAGATCTAAAAAATTACTGTCAACGCAGTTAAGTGATCAGATATGAAAATGATGCAAAATCCATAGGCACAACATCCGTGTGATAAGCGGGATACTGGGTATGGCAGGAGTTGATCATCAAAAATATCAATCCTTCCTTTCTAACAAAGCTACTAATATTCGGACACTTGTTCTAGATACGTATAGGTTATCCCAAACAGCATATAAAAAATGTAGTCTATTTCGGACATTTTCCGGTCTGCAGACATAATTTTTTAATTGTTCGGTGCTCCAAGACGTTCAATGACGTTGCCGTTCTTGACTTTGTTTTTACGCATTGATCATCTATAATTTGTGAAAAAAACAGTCAAAACCCCTCCAATTTAATTAAAAATTTCGCCAAATGACGTGTTATGAATATTGTAGCGAGAGGTGAAATATTGTTTATCTGTTTGTGCTTGAACAGTGCAATTTTCCATTTCAAAACAAGATGTGTTTGTGAAAAACTGATGCCCCCGTATGGCAACCTATAGCAAAGGTTAAACTTTCTCAAATGCAAATCAAATATGTTGGTGCCCAAAGTAAGGTCTTGTGTCGAGGAATATACCTGTGACCTATGAAAGCCCAAGAAGCAACCATTGAATAGATATGGAAAAGGTTAAAGTTTTTCAAAAGTAAATCAAACATCAAGGTCAAGGTAAATTGGTCAAAATTAATGGTGGCCAAGGAAAGGCCTTCTCACAAGGAATACACATGTGAAATATGGAAACCGTAGCACCAATCGTTCTAAAATTATGGCCAAGGTTAAAGTTTTTCAAAAGTAGGTCAAATTCCAAAGTAAGGTCAATAGATCACAATTGCTAGTATCCAAAGGAAGGTCTTGTCACAAGGAACAGACATGTCAGATATGAAAGCCCTAGCGTCAACTGTTCAAAAGTTATGTCAAAAGTTAAAGTTTTTCAAAAGTAGGTCAAACTCCAAGGTCAAAGGGTCAAAGTTGTTGGTATCCAAAGGAAGGTCTTGTCACTAGGATTACATATGTGAAGTATGAAAGCCATAGCACCAATCGTTCAAAAGTTATGACCAAGGTTAAAGTTCGGTAAAATTTTGCAAAACTGGGCCAAACTCCAAGGTCAAGGTCAAAAGGTCAAATATGATGGTACCCAAAGAAAGATCTTGTCACAAGGAATACACAGGTGATACGAAAGCCATAGCTTCAACCAATCAAAAGTTATGGACAATGTTAAAGTTTCTGAGGACAAACAGACAGACCGTCAGATTGACGTACGGACAGGGCAAAAACTATATACCCCCGAATCTTCGATACGGGGGCATAAAAATGTCTATGTAGTGTAAACTTGCGAAAAAGTGACATGCTCCGAGAAGTATGTTTTATCTAAATGATATAGCTGTGTATTTTTAAAGCAATATGAGTTGCAACTTTGATTTCAGAAATTTTTGTTGCAAAATTGTAATTAGTTTATAAGTTTATAAACTTCTGTTGTTTATATTTGCGATGGAAGAACTATTTATAAGCTTTGATTGAACCAAAATTACATTACTGTCATCCTGTACAATATTGATTTCTTATGTAACACTATATTTTGGATTGTACAGACAGAATCCTTTAACTGAAACAATTTGATACTTTATTTCTGTCTAATTGATCAAAAAGGTTTAAATTACATACAAATTTATCATAATAACACATTTTAACAACAAAATAAAATTCTCAAAAATGCAGCTCATATTGCTTTAAATAATCATCGGAAAACACCCTTGCATATTTATTTGAAAATATATATAACTTTTAATGGGCTTTGTCGATGATGCACCTGAGTATCATGAGTTTCTCAGGCTATGACCACTTTCAAACCATTCCGGAACTGGAACTCCCAGGACTCATGTGACAAATTTTTTACAGTTTGGGGAAGAATCTACATTCATCTTTCAAGAAGAGGCGTTAAGAATTAAGACAAAGCTACACTGTATGATTATTTCGATATCCGACCAAATTATCGCCACTCTGAGGTCTGACTCCTGCACCAGGAGGACACCAACGTTGTAATTTTTGTAAAGGGTTAGCTTCTCGATATAATAATGCAAACACTTTGGTTGCTAGATGTCCACGAATGAATGATGAGGATTATCAAAGATGTAATATAATTTTTTATATCTGACCAATCATGGGCCTGGGAACCCTACATTTCTGTGTTTCACATGTGCTTTGTTTAATGGTGGAAAAGGTTTTCTTGCTAAATCTCTGTGAGTATAGAGATTTTCAGTAACTCGATATATATAATATATCTGCCTCTACAAAGCAGAAATGTATAGCGGTCATAATAAATTCAGTCATTCAGTTTCATTTACTAGAAAAACTCTCTGATTAGTTTGTAGCTCTACTTAATTGTTTGTACTTACAAGAAGCTCCCAAGAGCCAGAATCGCTCGAAAGGGTTAAACAAATTTAATTCTTTATAACAAATTTTAGAATGCGTTGAAACGATTATAAGTCAAATTAAAGAAATTCGTTATAACAAGTTTGTTATAACAGATTATATTCCTTAAAACGAATGAAAAAAAATATGTTACGAATTAATTTCGATTTAACAAATTTGACAATTCGTTCTACCGAATTCAAAAATAATTTTTTGTCCTAAATACTAGTAGGCTTCCCTAGTAGCTAGATCTTGCCTTTCTGATTATTATTCTCCTACAAAGCTTTGCCTATCTGCATCAATGTCCAAGTAATAAGCAAATAATTGCATATCCCCCCCCCCCTTGTTCTAGCTATAGTAACATACCTTGTTTTTGATTGGATCAAAATGAAAAGTGAACCATCGTTTGTAGAAAACATGCTTAACAACATTACTATAAAGTTTCAGAAAAATCTGCCTGGTAGTTTCAGAGAAGATTTTTGGTTGACGACGACGGACGCCAAGTGATAGCATAAGCTCACTTGGCCTCTGGACCAAGTGAACTAATAAAGGGAGATAAAAGTATCACTTGGACTAAAAATTATGGCAATAACGATAACCAGAATTTTAATCGAAAAACCGCGCACTTTTTTGTGCGCGAAAAATATACATTTTTTTATGATATGTGGCACTGTACACGTCCAAATGTTTTGTAGATGAATATGGAATTTATTTCACTCGTAAGACAGGATTTTTTGAAACTATCATTCGTGCATCGCACTCGTGAAAATATCAAAAAATCCTGTCCCACTCGTGAAATAAATTCCATATTCATCTACAAAACATTGAATATCCTCTATATATTCGTTAAAACGAATTAAAAAAAATGATATAACGAATTAAATTCGCTTTAACAAATTTGACAATTCGTTCTATCGAATTCAAAAATAATTTTTGTCCTAAATAGACTTCCGTAGTAGCTAGACCTTGCCATTCTGATTATTTTTCTCCTGCAAAGCTCAATGTCCAAGTGATATGCAAATAATTGCATACTCAACCCCCACCCCAACCCCCGTGTTCTACTTATAGTAACGTACCTTGTTTTTGATTGGATCAAAATGAAAAGTGGAACATGCCTAACAACATTACTATAAAGTTTCAGAAAAATCTGCCTGGTAGTTTCAGAGAAGATTTTTGGTTGACGACGACGGACGCCAAGTGATAGCATAATCTCATTTGACCCCCTGGACCAAATGAGCTAATAAAGGGAGATAAAAGTATCACTTGGACTAAAAGTTATGGCAATAACGATAAACAGAATTATTATCAGAAAACCGCGCACTTTTTTGTGCGCGAAAAATATAAATATACTAGTACCGGTACATGTATACCATATGGCCAGTTATCAGCTTGTAGTAATCAGCTTGGACACGGTAAGAAATAAAGAGATCATTGAATATTTAATCTTTTTATTTGACTATCCTAATATCAAAACATAAACCACAAATTTGGCAATACTATTTCAATCTGAGAACACTTGTGATGTAGACTAGACAAAATTGGATGCAAATTTTCATCCAACAAAAGCACATACAATGTATCAACGAATTACAAACGAAATGATAAAATTACATGTATAACAAATCATCAAAAAAATAAAATAAACCGGTAATGAATGTCTATTAAAAAAAATCAACACAATATAAAACATATACAAAAAGAAACCGTTGTCTCTGCAATCAAAACCTACAATTTCAGCCATCTACATAATGTGCATGTAAATTATTTTATAGGAACAAATCCCAAGGCCAAGCGCCAGAACGAAAATGGGAACTACTACTACCCGGTAAAAAGCATGGTATAATTCTTAACTTTGATGTTTGGTTTACAACTGTCGGTTCTGTAAGCAGTTGAAAAACACCATTTGAATATATTGTCTCGGTTTATGTTAACTTTTTAAAATGCCATTGCCGGGTATTTGATCCCATTGGGATTCTAGGTTATCAGCTAACATGAAACAGTTTGCACTACGTAGATACACGAGGAAAATATAACAGACCATTGGGAAATGTTACCCCGTTTCCTTATATCACCCTTTTGATAGTCTTTCTTTTTTATGACAAATTGTAAAACTACTAAATTAGACGTTAAAGGCTAATTCGTTTTATAACTGTGACCAAAATTTTTTAAAAATACGATTATTGTTAAGTCGCCTCTATCTCTTGTAAATTGTAGTACTTAAAATTGAAATAAGTAATTTTTTTTTCATAAATTAACAGCAATATGAGACGAAGTTACATTAAAAAAGGTTGGTAATAAAATCCCTGATTATTCGATATTCATGTGGATATCACGGTTATATTACAAGTGTCTACACTTTCAACAAGACGCATGTAGCATTCGAGTTTGGTCCATTAATGATTGTTTAATTTTTTCTTTATATGACGGAGAACTATATTCTGGGGTCTCTCCTGCCATTTCTTTAACATGGACAAGTCACAAGAAAGTGTGTCTTCCTTTAATCTGTCCAGCAGAGTCACACATGCCACAGCTCCTGAAAAGAAACCAAGTAGTGTACGATGTAACCTCTTAAAACTCGCAAATCTCAAAGTTTGTTCATCAGAATGTATATTTCTTGATATATAACTATTTTATGTGGTATAGTATAGTATAGTATAGTATAGTATAGTGACACTTGTATCAAGGATAACTGTTAACCCACATAATTTTGCTCCTTCACATCCCACAAATCTGCATCTCGGTAACATAATTACTTTGGTAATAATAATAACAGGTAATTCAGGAATATAATTATTAAACCTTTGACTCCAGCATAATGGCACATGGCCAGAAAGCCGAGGGATTCCATCTCTATATTACAAACTCCTTTCTTCTTCAGCTCCTGAAGGAATTTCATCTTGTCTTCTTCCTCGTACTCACAGAAGGCGCCATCTAGCCTTGCTTGACCTTAACAGATATCCAATTAAATCATTTAGACAAAATAAAGAGACGTCTAACCTCTCCTGACCTTAAGAGATATCCAATCAAATCATTTAGACAAAAATAAAGAGGCATTTACGTCACCTATTAAAATCTTAGTAGTTTTTAAATAAAGTATCTTGAAATTTGTCTGCTGGCATAGCCCCCAGAAAGATAAACCCCATATCAAATTTTCCATACTAACCTTCGTAAAAGTCGTCTGCACAAAGTGTTGTTCCTTTAACAGTTTTAAATTCATCGTCTGGTTCTGAGCACTTTAACAGCGATTCCATTAACGACTGGTCAACTTTGGCCAAGCGCTTCACAGGTTTACCTAACACAGACTGTAAATATTTCAAACATTAAAAGACCTGTAGTTAGTGGAAAAATCTTTTACAAATTTTAATTAACTTCAAACATGATTTTGATATTTTCTATACACATCGTGTCTAATTAAAATTTGGATGCACCAGTTTGTAATATGGATTCATTTCGCCATCCACGGCCTTTTCCGTAACAACCACCGTTCCTGGCTCTAAACCTACAACAATAAAAAATCGAATATGTATTTCTAACACAGTGAAACATACTAACAAAAGGAATCTGTTCTGTTCCAAATTCTCAAGACATAGTTGAAATACATGAACATGTATAAATTATCGAAGTCATAAAATACTGCACATTCACCTCATTATATCTGAAATGTCAATGACACATATTCCACCATCATCGGATACCCACGGGTGATCTCGTCTTTTACTCATCTTTTTACTCATGATGAGTAAAAGACGAGATCACCCGTGGGTATCCGACGAAGATATTCCACCATTACTAATTTATTTACAATGCGACGATTTCTTTCTTTCTAGCTTTTTTTTTTTATGTTTAAAGACTTTTCAAAATATTTAACCATATATTTTGCTTAACCAAACAGCATTTCATGGTCAGTCACAGACTCGGGGGGGGGGGGGGTTGTTACCCGGTGTATTCCCCTCCCTGAAATTCCCAACATTTGTTCATTACTCTCAAAAAACATGTGATCCTTGTATAATGTATGTAAATGAACAAATAATGCATTTTGGTCCAAATTAATTCATACATACAAACTCACAGACTCCCCAACTTTCCATCTCTGTAATAATTTACTTGATCTTGCACCACCACCATCACCCCCCACCCCCACCCCCCGCTCTTAATATCGCTAAATTTACTATACACTGATACGAAAGCCTATTAGCATCAAACTACGGTAAAAAAAAAATTTAAAAGGCGTTATAACGCCTTTTCGAAAGGCGTTATAACGCGGAAAAAGGCGTTATTACGCCTTTGAAAAAGGCGTTATTACGCCTTTCCAAAAGGCGTTATTACGCCTTTCCAAAAGGCGTTATTACGCCTTTCTTAAAGGCGTTATTACGCCTTTCTAAAAGACGTTATTATGCCTTTTGAAGGGCCATTATTATGTCTTTGACAGGCCCGTGCTTTTAAAGTGGGGGGGGGGGGGGGTCCCATAAAATTGACATGCAAACAAAAAAACAAGACCCCCCCTCGAAAAAAAAATAAACTGCCTAAACTTGAGGGAAACTTTTTCTAATTTTTCGGTAAAACTTTTTTTTAAATGCAATGACTTGCCCGAGTTTAACCATACAGCAACAAAATGTTAAGGGGCCAAGCAATCAATAAATGATTTTTTATATTTGAACTATAGCAAGACTATTCTCCCAAAAAGTGGGGTGGGGGACCCCCCCCCCTCCCCACTCACAATCGTACTACCGGCCTGTTTGAAAAGGAGTTGTATCCAAAAATGGAAAGGCGTTATTTTGAAATAGTAAATATATGAAAGATTGAACCAAAACCCTCTTTATTTATGCAATATTTAGATTATAGTTTTAATATTATAAATTATATTATAAATTATAGTATTTTCTATATTCCTGCACATCTCGCAGACAGTTGTTTGCATTTTGCATGCATATTAAGAGAAGTCAACACTCTACTTTTGAAAATCCAGGATATAGGCAGAACCAGCTTTGGGCTTTGCTAGCCACGTATTAAAAATTCATGTCAAATTTGAAATATTTTTCTCTCCTCTTTGTAAAAAACAGGCAAAGTATTTGCATAGGTATAATGAGCAATTAGCCTTCAACAAAATTTCTGAAATCCATACACCTTGGTAGAAGCGTCTGGCATCAGAGAAGGACTAAGTTGGTTTAACACTGAAAATATTTTACACATTTAAAAATCTTTTTTCCTTTTAGAAAGGCGTAATAACGCCTTTTGGAAAGGCGTAATAACGCCTTTTAAAAAGGCGTAATAACGCCTTTTGGAAAGGCGTAATAACGCCTTTTCGAAAGGCGTTATAACGCCTTTTTTCGCGTTATAACGCCTTTTGGAAAGGTGTAATTACGCCTTTATTTGCGTTATTACGCCTTTTTCCGCGTTATAACGCCTTTTCAAAAGGCGTTATTACGCCTTTTTTTTCGCGTTATAACGCCTTTTCAAAAGGCGTTATAACGCCTTTCAAATTTTTTTTACCGTAGTTTGATCCTTATAGGCTTTCGTACAATGACGATAAATGAACGAAAAAAGAACGGATAAAGGCCAGATCGTTTTTTTTAACTCAAGTATGAAAGATGAACATGATTCCGTGGTACCCAGAAAAGTTGCTTGTATTTTATTTCTCCTTAACACCGAAATCCACCAATGCCGTCCAGTCTTAAGCACTCTATCGAGTGTTGCAAACGCTGATTAAAGTGTTTGAAAGTGACAGTAACATTGTTTTGACCAATGCAAAAATGTTTTTGCCATGAATAAAAATTATATAATTTTTTCATGTGTAGATCTTATTTTCCCGAAGCTAAAAAAATAAAGGACAGACGATACGTTCCACAATAATTTCATGTATAATTTTTTCCAAGTATTTGTGATTGAAATATTGCTACTTTAGCAAGTTTTCTCACAAAAAAGTAGATACATTATTAAGCATTTTTTGCAAATTCCAGAGGATGGTATTTACTATATAATCCTACTGGAAATCACTTGAATTGCTGATATAAATCTTGACAACACAAAAGTTTCTCCTTCGATATATAAAAGATACCTTGGCGGATCGGTATTATAATTATGTTTGGTTTATATGTTTTTACTTTTTAAACATTTTGAAAACAGTTTAGAAAAGATGATAATAATTATCAATATTTTTTGTATATTACGAAGAAATACAAAAACAGTATTCGATCGAGGAACGTATCGTCAGACCTTAAAGTGGCGTATTACCTACTCCTCCGCATGTACCAATCCTGAAGAACTCTACATCCTTACATTTGGCGTAATAGACAAGCTTGATGATCTCATTAAAGACAACTGATAATGACGGAATCCCGATCCCATGCTGAAATGAATCCACATTCAATTAAATTATTGCATGAAAAATACATATAAATTTATAATTTTAAAAATCAACGAATAATCTAACTAAACTTTGAATTTAGAAGGTCTGTAATGATAGCGAAAAAAATGGGTTAACCACAGTACTTCCTTTGTTCTCTAGATATTCTACCATCCAAGGAAACATTATCAATTCATCCTTATCTTTCATGACCTTCAATCTTGTGACTTGAAAATGAAAGGTGGTCATCTCTTAGGGGGTACCGCGTATATATTACTAAGTTTGATGTACTAAGCAAAGGGCTCTCAAGAATGAAGCAATGTGAGTACAATACAAATATATCTTTGAAAAGTCACTCCACTTAAGGAAAAATAGTACTAGCGGATTAAGACACCCGCACCCACCCACCCAATTTGGGACAAAGGCTTTTTAAAATGGTGTTGTATAGTAACCCTTTCCTAATAGTCTTCTGAAGATTATTTTGAATTTTCTGTTCACAAAACATCCCCTTTTAAGGGGGTTACTTAAAAAAAAAACTTTCAACTTCCCTCCATAACAATATATGATTTTGTCTTTCAGTGACTTTTTCACTATATAATCTTAATATCCGCCATTGAAGCGACTTCGCAAGCAGTTATTATGAAAAAAGAAATTGGAAAAACGACGTTTCCAAGAGGAATAGGAAAACGAACAGTGAAATTTATTTTTCTAAAATTCATACCTTCAGTTTTTGTCAATCATCGAAAAGGGACCCCGGGTATATACGAAACATTCTACATGTATTAGAAAAGAATTGAGGTTTGAATGTTTACGAAATTAGTAATACACATGAAGTCTGAACACTTCAGCTATTGATTGGCCGTATAATTAAAGGGTATTCCATTAAAACGAATGGCATACAATATTAGGAAAAACAAGAAAAGAAAAAATAAAACTATAAATGAGTTTGTCTTATTCCATTGGTAGATCGAAACTCCCTAAGATCTGTCGCATTAAAAGCAATTGTCTAGCTGCTCTCAAAACATTTAGTTCACGTACTTCATGTCTATAAACTGATAACATGACTTGAGAAATGTTGACAGGCTTTTACAAAAACCTCAATGTATGCCAGGTCACAGCCTTTCAACGCATTAACGTTTTTAACTGATTTACAATTTATTTAAAGCAAGGTTCTTCGATAAGAAATTCGTTTTGAAAGCAACAGTTTGCGAATTGCAATTATATAGTAAGAATACAAAATACCATATATCTTTGAAAAGCTTTTAAAACTAAAATCTACATTCATATGTATCATCCTATGATGTCTTTGTGGTACTCACGCTGACAGATAACACTGGCCCCACTTTATGGATGGAATACCGGTCTGTTCCGGCAGCATAATTTTTCGGTCTATCTCCGTCCTTTTCATGGTCATATATTTTCAGTTCTTCGGCAACAAGTGCCGAAAACTTTTCCATTCTAGAAGGCTGACCACCAAAGCACACAAATCGAACATCACCAAACATTTTTTCAAGGTCATCTTTCTGGGTGTCCAAAGCAAGGTGATATAGGTGGTCCTCATTCAGTCTGTGTAGTTTTTTGTAATTCTGGGGAATTACTAGTCTGAATTCAATAAGAAAACAATGTTTAAAAAAAAAATACATGTGCATAAGAACATATTTGTTTATTAGTAAATGTATGTTAATATAACGAAGGATCGCTAGGTAGAATTTTGTTTTTATAGATTATAATGCATTTTTACGTAATGGCATAACTTTGAAAAATAGCTTTAAAGGTAGGTTAATTAAAGCTCCCCTTTTCTAGACATAACATCTTTCTTTTTTAATCTGTTATACCGACACCTCTAAAAAGTGACCTTACGACCTGTTCGATGGAAAACCTACAAACGCAATTTTCGTATCTTGCGTAAAAAATGCAGGGGTCAGTGCATAAAATAAGGGTAACCGTTTGTTCGTAAATTTTGAAAACGTCGAAATACATATATTATAATACTTTTGTGGTATATCTATATACATGTACATGAATATAGATCTATGCACAAGTTTACAAAACATTTTCAGGACCGTAGAACGCGGGGGGGGGGGGGGGGGAGGAGGAGGAGGAAGGGGCACCCCCCACTTTTTTCTGAATACATTATTTTGCAATAGTAAATTTTCTTTTAGATGCTGGATGGCCCCCAGTTTTTGCTGCTATAAGGTTGAACAATGGAAAATGTTAGGATTTGAAAAAAAGTGTATCAAAAAAGTAAGTTAAAGGTCCATAATCCCCACCCCAACCCCCGAAATACGATTTTTCGAGTTTGAACAGTTTAGGGGGGTTGGTTGGTTGGTTGGTTGCATGTCTTGCAGATTTTTTGCGAGGTTGCCCCCCTCCTTTCCCCAATTTTTGGATAGTTTAGGGTTTTTTTTTTTGGCTTGTCAGATTTTGGGAGGTTGCCTCCCCCCTTTTAAAAAGTAACATTTTTTTTCTTGTCAGACTTTTTTGGGAGGTTGTCCCTTTTTTTAAAAAAAAAAAAACTTGCTACGGGTCTGATTTCATCAAAATCTTCTTATTTTTTAATTACACCGTTTTCTTTCTTCCCTAGATACATGTACGTGTCTTGTTGTTTTGTTTGAGCTAATAATCTTAAATAATAACATGGCCGTAGGAACCGGGGCCCCCTCAATAATTTTGCCGATATATAGATTACTATAGTAAACATAGATATTATATGCTTGTGCCCCCTCAATAAAAACGTCTGATGACCTTTTTTTTTTTTTTTGCTTGTCGGGAAATTTTTGGTAGTGCCCCCTCAACTGTCAACTGAAAATGTATGGTTGTGCCCCCCCCCCCCCCCCCAAACTGAATTTGCTTCCTACGGGCCTGTAATAAGTATTAGAAATCACCTGAACATAGATAAGGCTTCGACAATAAATAGACTGCCCGATTGAATGAGCTGCATGGGTGTAATTCACATGTGTGGTACAAATAATATATACGATTAGCCTTTTGACTAGCAAATTAACGAATTTTCATTCATTGAACAAAACTGAAAGTTTCTTAGATGTGAGCATAGCATGCGTTGACCTACAGAACGTTTTTTTTTTTTTTTTTTTTTTGTTGGACAGCATGATTTCACGTATAGAATTTATAGCGCCCTTCATTCGATAAGGGGGTAACAGAAAGAACTTTTGCCTTATCGAAAGTTATCTTCATCCGATTAGTTCGTTACCAAGCAACCATTATTTCCTCTCAATAGAGCCTGATGTAAGCATGTCCACGTGTTTCATATTTAGAGGTGTTGTCCCTAGTAAGCCATTTGATTGGTCAGACCAAAGAAAACAAAAATAACGCAACGTGCTTGTAAATTGATATGAGCATGATGAGGGGGATATCAAATAGGGACATCGTACAAAAACTTCAATAAAATATGAGCAAAGAAGAAGATAATGTTGCTAGATGTATTCAAGTTACACATGTAACAATATAACATTTTAATGAACATTAGTGGCTTGTTCCTTTTCAATCAATTTGAATTTGTATACCCTGTCCATACGATAGAGCTAATGTACAAGTATGTTTTATCAATATGCGGGAAGCTAGACCATTCATATTGCTTGATTTAATACTGAAATGAGTTATCTACTCACCCATTGCCATTTTCCGTAATATCCACTGCAGATTCCATTTTCCTGGCCGGAACTGAGTATCGATCGATCTATGTGGATACAGCCGAACCTTCAGCTCAGACAAACGTGGAGGTACGGAAAGGAGCTTTACGGGGAAGTGAAAGGGGGTTGGATTAAACGTATACAGCTTCGTTGAAACTGATTATCCAAATAATTTTTAAAGGGTTTCACCGATGTTCGAAATACCTTCCGCTATTTGAAAGAACAATACATAGTATATGTACATTTAAAAAAAATGATTGAATTTAAATAAAAAGATACAGTACATATGTTTTATTTGTATAGTATTTTGTCTTATGTGTATATATATATATATATAGTGACACGAAAAGAGGGATGTCTTCAGCGGTAACTATTCTACAATAGACAAAATTACTAACTCACCACCATAAAAAAATTAATAATTGTACCTTTTCAAATATTGTTTATGATCAATTTGATGGATGAATACATGTTACATAGTTAAAAGTAAGTTATTTAAATGTCCATCAAATGTAATGTCAAATGAAGCGCAACGATTTCATAGAAATGCATGAAAATCACTTAAATTTCTATTTTATCCTTAGATTTGCGTTCCTTATCCTTGCATTCATTAAAAAAAACTCAAAAAAAAAAATAAAATAAAATAAATAAATAAAAATAAAAATGAAAAATAAAAAATCTTCACCCTTAGCGGTATTTGACCGTAGAAAAGCGTGGTAGGATAGCCAGCATTGTCGCAGGGTGATGTCCTTTTGATTTTTTTTTTTTTAAAGATAAGTTATTTTTTTTATTAAAAAGTGTATGACTAGATAAACATAAACGGAAATGTCTTCTTTATGTGGCCACGGCATTAAATATCCCTCACATAATTTGTAAATCTGTGGTTACAGGAAGTGTGGTGGATCGGATTCGGATTCCAAACCACTTTTTAGGCTATTTGATAAGACATCAGAGACATGCAGGGAGATACCACCAATGTGGCAACCTCAATGACCACCTTTGGTAACTAGCAACTTCATATCAGTGCAAAAAACAGTGCACAAATTGAAAATTGATTTGCAAGCAAGAAGGTAATAAATTTGAGGGTTTTATGTTGACACCGTGACATCGGCAAATTCGACTCTATTTTGGCAAGATGGCATATTACATCTACTCGTTCAGCCGAATTGGGCAACTGTTCGGTTAACATATGAGAATTTGAATGTTACTTTAAATAGCAGTTTTTTAGTGTATATAGAGGACTCATTTTAGAATTTATAGAGTGAATTTGAAAAAAAAACTTTTAAATTGAAACAGAAGAAAAATAAAGTTTACCTAACACCTATGGTCACAATGGGTACCCATTAAATAACTTAAACTATATTTTTGTGTAACTATAAAACATGTTTTCATTTTCTCCCAAACAGTACCCCTGGACATCATTATTCAGCAGGAATTCAACCCTGTGTTGCATATACTGTAGATTGCAAATGACAGACACTTATCGGCAGTGTATGGTGAGTTTTCTTGATCAGTCATCCTATGTTATTGATAGCTGGAAAAATAGAAAAGGACCAACTTCATATTAAATTCATAGGCGTCGGAACCGGGGGGGGGGGGGGGGGGGCTAGGGGGGCTTAGCCCCCCCCCACTTTTTTTTTTGCCAAGTTTGCCAAGATAGACATAATACAGGCATTGAACATTGGGGTGTAGGTTTAGCCCCCCACTTTCAAGATCCCCCCCCCCCCCCACGAAATAGGATTTTTGGGTTTGGACAATTTTCAATTTTCCTTTTTTTGTCAAGTTTTTTTCAGGGTTGAAATTTTTTTCCACTTTCAATTAGCCCCCCCCCCCCCAACACTTTCAATTTGCTTTCGACGCCTATGAAATTGCTGTTTAACAGCTGCAAATTTTTATTTTTTGTTTTTTCTTTGTTTTCTTTTTCATAGGTACTTCAAAGGAGATAGGCATCTCTGGCAGTTGAAACTTAAAGTATACAGATGATATACCCCCTTCCCCGACCCTTTCAATTTTGAGACAATATGAAGAGATTATTAAACTTACTAAGCGCATGATTAAAGCAATCAAGATTCCCAGAGTCTTTATTTTTATCAGAATATTTTCTTTTCTTTTTACAAACCTTTATCTTATGAATCCGAATCAGTTAGTGATAGAGTGTCAAATAAAAAAGGCGCCAAAATATGGAAAAAGTTGAGCTGAGGAAATCCGAATCGTTCTGAAACTAGACATAAATCCTTGAAGTTTTATAATTAATAATGTGAGGAAAATGGCAGATAACACATTTGAAATTGATGATGAACAGAGAGAAATTCGACAGGTATCATATATATATTTTTTTAAGGAACGACTTTACTTTACCGGTCCCCAGAAAAACGCGCTAAAATATAGTGTCGCCGTAGGCGACTTCAATATATATGAGATCGCGGGAACGACTTTACTTTACCGGTCCCCAGAAAAACGCGCTAAAATATAGTGTCGCCGTAGGCGACTTCAATATATATGAGATCGCGTGAGCGATCGAAAAAAATAAAAAATATGAGGTTTTAAGCCTTTTTGACCCCAAATTCGAATTCTACGGTTAAAAGTTTAGTTTAAAACTTCGTTTATAAACGAAGTTTTTAACCTCGTTTTCTGAAAAAAAAGTAATAAATGTTGTTTATTCAGTGAAAAGGAGACAAAAAATAATTGTGAACGAAGCGCGTGCGGCGCATGCTTAGTGCCGTTTCTTTCGTACTTAGCCATTTTTTTCATGTAAACAAACCAACGAGATGTCGTTGAAGCTGAATTAAGATCTTGCAAAAAATACAGATGCAACTGAATTTCTTAATTAATCTGAAAGAACAAGACACTAACCCTAATCTCTCGGATGGTATGCGAGGACTAACCCAAATCTCCCAGGCGGATGCTAAACCATGCTAGACTAACCCATGTGCGAGGACTAACCCTAATCTCTGGGATATATGCGAGACTAACCCTAATCAGTCGAAAACTTATGCAAAGACTAACCCCAATCTTTCAGGTGGTTGCAAGACTAACCCTAACCAGTCGAAAAATGTGCAAAACCAACCCTAATCAGTTGAGTGACGTAAATCTTACGTCATAGTGCAATGAGCGCGCGGATCTTGCGGATCTGGGGACCGGTAAAGTAAAGTCTACCCTTTTTTAATTATTCATTTGGTCTTTTAATACATTTATTATTATTATTGAGGCCTTATTCAGTTATCCCAAGTCATTTATTACCGGGGTGTTTATAGGTCTAGGCACTAGGCAACCTCCTTTCCGGAGGATAGCCAAATTTCAATAGAGCAGCCAATTTTTTACCATATGTGGAAAATCGCAATGTGTTGTAGGATAGATAGCATATCCTTCAATTAACACTGATAATTTTCAGACACCTTGTGCCTACATGTACCTTAAGTTGAAAAGTGCATTACCAGATAACAAGTACGTGTAAATAAAAGTTCAATCATTTTTTTTCGATTGTATGTGGTAAGGCCAAGATAAATAAATAGTGTGTTTCCTATTCCAACCTGAGAAAAAATAGGGTAGGTAGGTAAAGAAAACATTTTATTTTATTTTAATATTTTATTGGCAAGCACGCTACCACTTTTCCCTGGGGAAATCACTGTCAAAACATTTTTGAGTAATGTGTATAGAATATGCATTTTCTGAAACACGGAAGTGATCGAGATTAGGATTTCTAATAGTGAAACTGGAATAGTTTACTCCTGGAAAGATATCTGCAGATAAATTTGTTAGGGTTGGCTCATATATTTAGGGTTGGTCGGGGAACCAGAAACACACAATTTATTTATCTAAGCCTAATATGAGATTCTATGTTTGATGTGTACGAAGTGGTCTCTGTATCCCATACACACCAGAGACATAAATAAGGCCAAATAAGGTATGTGTGTTTCCGGTTACCCGACCTACCTTATTTTTTTCAGCCAACTTCTGGCTAAGGTTGTAGTCTACGATAAAACCAGAGACATCAGAATGGAAAACTCAGAAGTCTTTGGTTTTATCCTTCATTTGTAACCCCAACCAGAAGTTCTTGTATCCCGTCTATTGCCTTAAAATGTATCAAGGTAATTTTTGAGGAATAAATGAGTGGTTTACAATAAAGAGGCTCAACCAGAGATGTCTGAAACCATTTATTTGACAAGAGAAAAGTCTCGAGAAGTGAACGATGTCATTTTAAAGTAGGTTAATGATTGATATATATTAACAAAATCCGAACTTGAAGCAGGGATGCCTAAAATTGAGTTAGGTACCTTATGGAAAGAAAAAGAAGGGGGTGACCCCATATATGAAACAAGTGCCTGTAATACACCCTCCTGAAACCAAGCGCCTATGCAAGAAGTCTGTGTTCATTGCTGTTTCATGTCGATATTATAAGCATAAAATTATCCTTTTCAAATTATTTTTAGAGAAAAATGTAATGAAGTAATTATAGAATATGCTTAAATCAAATTTTATAGAAATTAAAGGCAGCTTTGTATTACACCACTCTGAAAATCAGTGATGAGCTGGCTGAAGAGAAGGAAGTGACACTTAGTCGTCAGGTGGTTGCCAGTATTGCTGAGACAACATGGAACCAGTGTCAACAGTTTGCAGAGGATCTAGAGATGTTTGCTAAGTAGCCATATTTTTAAATTTTTTTTTTCTTAATAATAAATATCAATCATGTAAATGATGGTATTTGCTGACTATAATAGCCTTTTCTGACAATTTTTTTTTTTACAGAAGATGGAGATAAAAAGAAATTCAAGCAAACTTAATATAACATTACCATATGTGGCAAAATTTGAAACAAAACATTGTTGAAGATTAGAATTCTATGAAAAAATCAGTGATTCTTCAACTTAGAGACATGAGAGTTATATTTCTTAGCCAGGGGTCCTTCCTTAATTTCTTCCTTAATTTGTTTCCTTTACAAGACCTTGATAGGTAAAAAAAAAAATCTTACAAGGGCTTGATTGGTGCAAGAAAAAAATCTTTACAAAAGCATGATGGGTACAAGAAAAAAATCTTTACAAAAGCATGATGGGTACAAGAAAAAAAAGTGACACTGATTTCTGGATGAATTGTTGTAGACATGCCAAAAGAAGTACAGTTACAGCAGATGATGTGAAACTACTCACAAGAAGATCACAAAAATTGGTGTGTATGTTGTATCAAGTACACTATTACTAGGTCATGTGAAATTAGCTATTTAATAGATTCTTGCTTATAGTTAAATATGTTGATTGGCCAGTGATATATTTAATTTTTTTGGCACATGTTGCATATACCATATCACTGTCCTTGTCAATGGTAAACTTGAAATCATGTACGGTCATGCAATAATAGTAACCCATTTCCTTTAAAGTTCTTTATATATTTTTTTCATCTCCAGTAGGGTCTCCTTTTGTTTAAATTGATATTTTCCCCATAAAATACTTGAACAGAGATGACTGGGAACCATGAGTACATATACAACAGTTCCATACTGTAAACAGTTATTTTTGCCCCTTGTTATTTTTGCCCTTTCACACTTGCAAACAATTTTGCCCCGTTTTAAATTCACCCAGTCACAGTTCTGTTTAAGAAATTATACTATCTTCTTTGAATTCGCCCCTTCTTAAATTTGCCCACTTGCGTCTAGGGTGAAAGGGGCGAAAATAAAACAGAGGCGAAAATTTCCCTGTATACAGTATCATGATCATGATATGTTGCACGCCAAGTATAAGTGGTCTTGTTTGATTTTATTGGTTTTGCTATATTTTAAAGCCTGGACATTACTAGTGTGATTTGTTTCCTTTCTTGTGTTTTACAGCACAGATTTATTTGCCAAAAGCATGAAGCTTACGTAGAAGAAAAACAGGGAACAAGAAAGACAAAGAAACCAAGGTCCAAGTCTTCCTCTGCCACTGAGACTTCTGGATTACAGGTGGAGGAAGATTCTAATATGGAGTGAAATTTGATGCCAGTTTAAAAAAAAAATTCTTGTGATGGAGAAGTAATCATTGTCCTATATTTTATGGTTATTCTATCATGTATGATGATTCATGTATGATGGATTCAAAAATATGTATCAATTGTAATTATAGTCATGTAATCTTAAAGACTGTATTTCATTGCATGAAATGTCATTCTATGTTGGTTTATTCCAGTGGGACAGAAATCAAGGTGTATTGATTGTTTCATATTTGATAAGGAAACACTGCATTTGCTTTGGGAATATAAGAGTTAGTATATTTTTATACATGTGACACATTGCAAATACATTTTCAGTTTGTTTTAAATAGGCAGCATTGCTTTTTGGTAGGATTCTTAGATTTGACTTAAAAGAACTTTTACAATTCCTATGATGTAGAAGAAGGAATCATCATTTCTACATTTAGCTGTTTACTCCTGATCCTACTTTGGCCAGTTTGTGGTACATGAATATTTGACAACTGTAGAATGAGGCTAAGGTGGACTATTTGTTTTTGAAAAGCTTCTGATGTGCATTCTTTTTTGCTACTTAACTATTGTAAAAGTTGTTTTTTATAAACAGAAATAAAGGCTACTGGTACACAAAGTCTGACCAAAATTGCGATTTTCTTTCTCATGCATTCTCAGGTTTAAAATGTACAACATTGTAGAACAATCATAATAATCAGCTTGTTGATTGTGGGCAATACTTGGCAGAAACAAAATTGCAACCTGGGAACAATAAAGAGCCTTTGGTATTTACACACCGTTGTTCCTATGAATCTAGGTGTGTTAAGGGTTACAGGGCTGTGTTGTGCCTAAATAGCACTACTTTAGTGTAGCCCACTAGTTTAATGCTTGCTACAGCATAACACTTGATGAAATTTACATTATTTGTTGTTGTTACATTCACCGATTGGAATTAAATATAACTGAGTTTGAAGTGATTATGTGTGGTATATACATGTAGTGTGGCCACACTCCTACCGGTACTAGCTAGTGGGTTAACCCTTGTGAGTACATTTGATGTTAAAACTGAGGGTTGTAGGTCCAAGTCACATTGTAGACACCCATACTAAATCAGTCACATGAGTTTTAACAGTTATACTTTCCTGCCTGTATCTTTTTTCCAAAAGATACTTGTATCCAGAATCTGATGACTGCTAGTAAGAGACTGAATACAGTGAAACTTGGTTATAAAGAACTCAGTTATAAGGAATTTCTAATGAATCCTGTATGTGACTTCACTTTGTTCCTTATACAGGTATAAGGAATCTTACCTATAAGGAAGTAAAATTCCAAGTCCCGAGTTTTACTGTAATGTTTATAATATATCTCTGCTGCTAGTTGAGTGTTTTAGGAAAGTTATGCTTCTTAGCATATCTAGGGGACCAGGGACATCTTAACCTATATGATATTAAACAATGCATGAGTTATGAATTTGTAATAAAGAAAAGATTAAAACCTAGCCCATGTATTTACTGGTCATAAAGGTTGATTATAATTGAGACAAGAGAACCTAGGTCACTTTGACAAGATCAATATCGCATAGTTTAAAGATGTTGATTAGGGCCCCGCTCTGCAGTTGCCTTATATTGATCAGTCTATTCATCCATCTTTCTGTCCTGATTTCATTCATCTGGAGCAGATTTTCTCTCCCTTAACCCATTCAAACTCAAACTTTACCTATAGATTGCTTGTGGGTAGAGGGTGTGCAGTGATGTTGAGACAGTTTTGTTGATCAAAGGTCAAGGTCGAAAACTTCTCTGTGTAAAATCCGTAGCAGGAGGATATTTTTCTCTACCCTTGGCCCAATTGAGCTCATACATCACTCAAAGTGTGTTCAAGGGTAGAGGCTGTGCAGTGAACTTGAACCAATTTTCTAGATTAAAGGTCAAGGTCATAAATTCTCTTTGCAATAAAAATATTTTTTCAGAGCATATTTTCTCTCACCTTGGTCCAGTTAGAATCACACTTCGCCCGTAAAGTGCCTGTGGGTAGAGGTGTGCATTTACCTTGAACCAATTTTCCAATCAATGGCCAAGGTTGAAAAACCTCTCTGTGTAAAATCCATTTCAGGGGCTCATTTTCCAGATGGGCTCATACTTCATCCACTGTGTGCCCTTGGATAGAGGGTGTGCAATGACCTTGAACAAGTTTTCTAGATGAATGGTCAGAAAACCTTTTTGTGTATTTAATCCTTGTCCAAAGAGTGTTTTTCTCCCCTTGATCCTATCTGGCTCAAACTTCACCTGTAAGAGTGCCCCTGGGTGAGAGTGTCCTTGAGCCAAGTTTCTAGGTTAATGGTCAAGATTATAGCAAATCTCTAAAATTCTTTTCTTGGGCATGTTTTTAGCTCACCTGAGCCAAAGGTTCAAGTGAGCTTTTCTGATTGAAGGGTGTCTGTGTGTCATGTATCGTCTCTAAACTTTTCACATATTCAACTTCTCAAGAACCACTGGGCCAATTTCAACAAAACTTGCCACAAAGCATCCTTAGGTGAAGGGGAATTTAAATTTGTTTACCCTCTTTCAAGGGGAGATAATTAATCCTGAAAATTTGGTTTCATCTTTTAAAAATCTTTTCAAGAACCACTGGGCCAGAAAAAAATGAAACTTAGGCTTATGTGAAAGCTTTATAACATACTGTAGAGTCAAGTTTGTCCATATCATGACCCCAGGAATAGGACGGGGCCACAACAGGGGGTCAAAGTTTTACATAGTAATACATAGGAAATATCTTCTTCTCAAGAACTGCAAAGCTGTGATTAGTCATATTGATATAGAAGCATCCTCAAATTGTGTAAAGTGAAGTGTGTTCAAATCATGACCCCTGGGGGTAGGGTGAGGCAGTAAGGGGGGATCAAAGTTTAACATAGGAATATATAGAAGTCTTTAAAAATTGTTTTCCCAGGAACAGCAAAGCCATGATAAGTCATATTAAAACAGTCTTAAGCATCCAAAGCCATATTTATATGGAAGCATCCTCAGGTAGTGTAGATTGAAGTTTGTTCAAATCATGAACCCCTAGGATGGGGCCATAATATGTGATTAAAGATTTACATAAGAAAATGTAGGAAAAAGAATGCTTATGAAGAACAAAAGGGCCATTGTTACTAAGGTGAGCATTGTGGCCCATGGACCTCTTGTTTTCCATTAGCCCCATCTGAATCAAACTTCCCCCATAGAGTGCCCTTGGATAAATAATACAAATAACTGTCCCAGAGAAAACTCATGACTACTGCTCAAAATTCAGCTTTTAACCTTTGAAGTTCATGATAAGATTCAAAGATTTGACATGATGACATTATTTTGACTATAAAATGCTTATAAAAAAAGAGAAATAATGACTATACATTCATAAACAATATTTTGAAAGCTTTCTTACAATGTATAAAAAAGGCATTTTGTTTATGATAACTTGTTCACATGCTTTTTAATTTATTTTAGAAAGAAATGTGTCGGACCTGTTTAAGTCAATCCTGTTCACATGATTTTATTTTAGAAGGAAAAACAGTCTGACTAAAGCCAGCCCCTACGAACGAAGTGAAATACTAGGGGCTGGCTTTAGTCAGAATGGAAGGAAATATGCCGGAGCAATCCGGAATTTTTTGGGTTGTACTTGTTAACCGAAAAAAGAAGCCCCGGAAGTTCCCATGATGCTCTACTGCCACGTACCTGCCATCTTGCTGTAAATAAACTAACAAACCGGTCTTTTCTGCAGAAGTTTTCATTGCGAGCTTGCTTTTGTCGTTGACTGTCTAAGGGTAAAGAACAAATGGGTGGATATTGGAGTTCAGGAGAAGTACCTGGTGGAGGTACCGAAGGGTACCATGTTTTACGGGTAAACAAGACGTGAATATGTTCAGTGAGACTCCAAAAATTCAGCGCAGAACTCTTGAAAATGGTCTTTTCCCAATATTGTCATATGAACTGCATGAATTAACTTAACCAAATTGAGAGAATTACTTTGATTTTGTTTTGACTTTTGATGGCATTGTCAATGATACTCGCAGAAGTCCTTTTTTTTGTAGGCATTGTTTTTTTTTTCTTGCGAAGTGACCATGTGTTCGTGGCATGACATGCCCATGGACGACTTTCACATTTACAAAAGTTATTTTCCTTTGCGGGGTCAATCTTGGGTCAACCGGCGTAAGATACTGTTTTCCCTCTATCTATACCATAGTCCGAAATATCTGACGAAAACTGAAAATTTCACCGTCTCCCACCGGAGCTGATTTTCGATAATTGCAAACTGAATTAAATGCCGAACTTAGAATTTATCAGTAGCACAATACTTCTTGTACTCACTAATATCGATGAAAAGAAAACATCACTCCACATTTCGATACAGGACTTGCAAGATTTTAAAATGCACGAAATGAAAAGAAAACCCGACGGTCTGATAAAATGTTTTCACCAGACTGTATATTTCATAAACAAACCATAAAATCGATGTTGATGAGTACTAAAGGCATTGTACTATTAATAAATTGTGAATTCAGCTTTTAATTCGGCTTTTAATTCGGTTCGCAAGTATCAAAAATCAACCCGAAAATGCCGCTTCCAGTTGGAGGCGGCAAATTTCCAGTTTTCGTAATGGCGCCGGTTCTGACGTTTTCCTGGCACGTAAAATATCAAAATCGTTAAAAAAGCCAGGAAAACGTCAGATATTTCGGACTATCTATAACATTACTAACTTTATGGGACAATATCTTACAAATGAAATCTGTATGAATGTGTCTGTTTAGTGTTGTTTTTTTATGTTGCCCCATACTATGGCAATACAGGAACAGATCAAAATTGTCCCATAGCATTTAAAGGTTGAAAATATTTACAGGTAAGTTACAAAGGTTATAGTGAGAAAATGAGCGTTACGCCGACAATGGGAGATAACTCTTACGAATGTGAAATTCGTCTATTGCCGTGACTCTGTCTATTTATACCTTTGTACCCTCTAGCTTTCGTCCACCAAGATAAAGTGTTTATTTTGTTAATGAGGCTTAATCATTTTTTTTAATAATTTTTTTAATGGTATAAGCATTAAACTCTGGTCAATTTTATATATCGTATAATCCCTATTAACCGCCCCGGGCGCTTAGAAAATTGTGAAAAGGGGGTGGTTATTTTGGTATTCTAGTTATAATTTTTTATGTCATTTTTTAACTTCAAAAAATCTTTTGAAAAAAAATAATAAATTCAGAGAACCACTGAAAGATTGTCTAACTTTCCTTTAAGTTAAGATAATCCATTGAATTTCTGCTATATGATTCATTTTCCCAACAAGAAATTAGAGAAACACAAGGAGAACAAATTTTATAGGTTACTTTCACTTTCAGAAATACATAATGAGTAGGTCGTTCTAAAAATCTTTCACTTTCAGTAATACTTTACGTTCAAGTTACCCAATAACCAAGTTTCATTTTCACTTTCTCAAATTATGGCGGACTTTCGATATGATTCTAGATGATTTAAATCACTGTACAGGGGGCCCTTATTTTCTGACAATTTAAAAAGACCTAGGGGGCGCTTATAGGGGCAGGGGCGGTTAATAGGGATTATACGGTATATCATCTAGAGTCCTGTTTCGACCGTATCAAATTTTTAATCTATTTTTCTAAAGTTTGTTTCCTGTGCAGAAATCTTGTGCATCAACATCATGTTCATCTGAACTCAAAACGAAATTAGATAATATTGTGAAAATAACCAAAATAAATCAATTCAAAGATTTTTGTCGTCTATTAACATTTGAACATTTTCAGCTTCTTCGGCTGCTATTAAAATTCCAACTAATTTTGGCATATAACATACATGAGTGAAGGGGAACAAAAATTGTGAATTCATGGTCCCCACCCCCTGGGCACTGAGCGATGGTGCTAAAACCATCAAAATAAGTGCTATCTTTAAAAATCTTCATAACTCCTGGACAACAAGCAATTGAACTGCTGTCTTGATTGTAATAAGCATTGAGCCCTCTACCAAAATTATGAAATTCATGTCAGGGGTTCTGGAGTTAGGGTGTGGCTCTTAGATCACATAGTGAAAAGGAATAAATTCTTTAAAAATCTTTTTCCTCTTTCCATGTAATTTTAGCAGAACTGAATACATATAGATGATGAGCAAGGATGTCTCTTCCAAACTTTTGAAATTTGTGGCACCAGAGTCGGGGGTTCCGATGGTGGGGGAGGGGCTGTATTTGATTATATAGTGAAAATGTATTTAATTCTTTGAAAATCTTTTCCACTGCTTTTGGGTATTTAGCAAACAAACATAGTGCAAAGTTAAGATGTTCAAGGCTGCCTCTTCCAAATTAGTGAATTTCATGGTCCCTGTGTCTGGGGTTCAGGGTTCTAGTGTTAGCTTTGGGCTCTATTGATTATTATAGTGAAAATGCATAAATTCTTTGAATAAACTTAAGTTCATGGTTTTGATGAATTGCGACCCTAGGGTTGGGTTCTGGTGTTGGGGGTCTATTGATTATACAGTGAAATGCATTATTTCTTTTAAAATCTTCTTTTTTGTTCCTGCATGGGTATTAAGAATAGTTATGATGAGCGAGGATACTCCTTCAAAAAGTGTGCATTTCATTGCCCTTGGGTCAGGGATTCTGGTGTTAGAGCCAGAATGTATTGATTATGTAGTGAAAATGCATTAATTCTTTGAAAATCGAAAATCTTCTCTACTACTGCCTATTTAGCAGATAAACTGCTAGTTATGTGAGCAGAATTGTGAAATTGTTGCTCTAGGGTCTGGTTTTTGTGTTTTGGAGGGGGGGGGGGGGCTCTGTTGATTATACAGTCAAAACTGCTATAGAGACCCACAGCATATAGTGAATCACTGTGGTATGTGACCGTAAGAATCCCACCCAATGCACTACCCTATATATTGTACCTGTATTAAATGACCACCTGTCTAAAATACCTCCAGTAACCATATACTTCTATTTGAATGTTTGCCTCAAATGTAAATGTGAATAGTAAATAAGGGTGTAAAAAAGTTCACTGGGAAATGAACTTGGTTGGTTTGTGATCATATCTACTGAGGAGCCCTTCAAACAGTTGCAATCATTGCAGAAAAAATTACATAACCAGCTTATGCGGGTTACATATTTTTTTTTCAGTGATGGAATTGTTCATCCACATATAAACGTTTTAATGTTTATTTCTTGAATATTCCTTTTAATCAAACAAGAAACAGAGATGCTAGAATGTATATTGGACTAATAAAGAAATTCTGTTGTTTCAGGTGCAAGATGGATCCCCAGGACATAAAGCTGGCCTGGAAGCATTTTTCGACTTCATTGTTGCTATAGGAAATACAAGATTGGTCAGTTTAACTAACTCAGTTATCATGAAATGATTGTGATTAATAGCATATTCACAGTCAAGTAACAAATCTAAACCTTGAAAAAATGATTTATGGTATTAAAATTAAGATTTTTAAACCAAGATATATAGATACTTTTTACAATCAAATGAGTAAAGGGTATTCAATTCAGGCATCTGTATGATGTAAAATATAAGTTTATTTCATTTTATTTTTTTCCCCTAGAATGAGGATAATGACACCCTCAAAGATTTACTAAAGGCAAACATAGAGAAACCTGTTAAGATGGCTGTGTACAGCAGTAAAACACAGTCTGTTAGGGCAGTGACCATCATACCAAGTCACAACTGGGGCGGCCAAGGACTACTGGGAGTTAGTATCAGGTAAAGTACAGAGTACCACTCAGAACTGCTTGTATTTCAAAACGGGGTAGAAATATTGAATATTTGCAGTTTGTATTTTCTGTGTTGTTTAATGCTAGAGGATACATTGTTTGGTGTGTCAAAATAATGGTCTTTGGAAGGGTATTTTGGTTTGCATGTTTGCTTTGACTCTGCTTGAATTTATTTTGCAGGTTTTGTTCCTTCGAGGGTGCAAATGAAAATGTTTGGCATGTTTTGGTAAGTGTTGCAAGAATATTTATTTTGAGTACCGATTAAAGATGTTTTGTACTTTTTTCATTGTATGAAATATGACACTAAGTAAAGTTTGCTCTCAGTATGAATTTAATAATTTATACATCAATTTCATTGTATAAGATATGACAAAGGATCAGCCTTGTTTTCACTCTTATTGAATTTCAGGATGTACAACCAAACTCTCCAGCAGATTTGGCTGGTATGAAGACAAATACAGATTACATCATAGGAGCTGACTCAGTTTTACATGAGGTACACACATACATATATATAATTATATATAATCCTCTTTAATGCCACATTCTTGCATAATTTATCACATTCATATATTTACCTCATTTTTTTAACTCAAATTTAAGCAAATTTCAAAACTTTTTGAAAACATTAAAATTTTAAGGCATGTGAAAACTTTAAACCATACTTACTTCTATTCATAGTTGATAACAGTTGATTTCATTTGATTCCAGTCTGAAGATCTGTTCACATTAATAGAAAATCACGAGGGTAAACCGTTGAGACTGTATGTGTATAATACAGAGACAGATTCTTGTAGAGAGGTTACACTAACACCCAATGGAGCATGGGGTGGAGAAGGAAGGTAAATTTTCTGTGCTTTACTTAATTGACGTTGATGTTTGTGTCGCCATTAAAGTTTTATGAGCATAATTATAAGTCCTACCTGGACCAAACTTGCATGGGTGATGCATCTAGGGATGGACATTACTAGACTTGCTTTGGATGTTGGATCTGACCTATATTTTCCAGATGAAACCAGGTTAAAGTTTTTTGAGCAAGTGCATTTCTAAGTAACCATAAAGTCTACCTGGACCAAACTTGCATGGATGATGCATCTAGGGGTGGACATTACCAGACTTGCGTTAGAGACTGGATCTGGTCTTCATTTTCTAGATGAATGAACAGGTTAAAATTCTTGGAGTAGATCCATTCCCAAGTAATTTTAAGCCCTACCTGGACCAAACGTATAGGCATGATGCATGTAGGGATGCATACTGGTACTAACCAGACTTGCTTTGAATCCTGGATCTGGCCTACATTATCCAGATGAGTGACCAGAGTTAAGTTTTCTGAGTAGCTATATCCATAACTTGCATGGATATTGATCTAGAGATGCACACTTACAAAAAAAAATTTGGTGTGAGATCTGCCTTACATATAGATAAAATATGTCGAGGTGAGCTTTGTAATTCTTGATTATCTATGTGTTATCTGCTTTCGAAGTATGAAATGTCATAGAAATATATGTATCCTTGTGTTTTTAAAGTAAATTTTATTATATTTATCAGTAGATTTTTAGCTCGTCTGAGCCAAAGGCTCAAAGAGCTAATGCTATGGCCATTTGTGCGGTGTGCGTAAACTTTTTAGAATATGGGCCATAACTCAAGAACCCCTTGGCCAATTATTGTCAAATTTGTCACAGGGTATCCTTGGCCCAAGGGCTCCCTTTTATACTAAAACTAGGGTTGTGACCCTTTAACAAGGGGAGATAATTAGGAAAATAGAAACAAAAGTACTGGTTGCTAAAAAATCCTCTTCTCAAGAACCACTGGGCAGATTATCACCAAACTTACACAAAAGGATGAGGATATGTTGTAGATTAAAATTTGCACGGGGATTTACCCTGGGGCAAAGGGCGTGGTCTCAAGGTCACTTCAAAGTTGACCAAAAAGTACATTTTATTAAAATGTTGATATTTTGCTTACTATAAGGACTAGGATCATCAAATCTTGTCAGTTGATGCATCTAAGGACCTCATATCATGTTGACTCAAAAGTAGGTCACGGTAACCTACTTTTTAAATTTTGCGGCCATTCTTTTTCAAAATGATTTAGAGGCATATTTTGAACAATTTAAGGCCTATGATCATCAAACCTTGTCAGTTGATGTATCTTGGGTCCTTGAAGTACGTCAACTAAAAAATAGGTCACCTTGACCTACTTTTTGAATTTTATGGCTAATCTTTATCAAAACAATTAAGGCCATTAATTCCAATATCAAAAGGTTTAGAATCATTAAAACTTGTAAGATGATGCATCTTGGGGCCATAAAACGTATTATTAAAAAGTAGGTCACAGTGACCTACTTTTTGAACTTTGCAGGCATTCGATTTCAAAGCATTTTAGAGGCATAATTTGGACATTTTGAGGCCTATGATCATAAAACTTTGTAAGTTGATGCATCTTGGGTCCTCAAAAAACATCAACTGAAAAGTAGGTCACTGTGACCTACTTTTCAATTTATATGACTATAATTAAATATTTCAGGTACTAATTGACTTAGAATCATCAAACTTTGTCAGTTGATGCATCTTGGGTGTTCGGAGTAGGTCGACTGAAAAGTAGGTCACCGTGACCTACTTTTGAAAATTTATGGCTTTAATTAAATATTTCAGGTACTTATTGGCTTAGAATCATCAAACTTTGTCATTTGATGCATCTTGGGTCCTCTGAGTATGACAACTGAAAAGTAGGTCACTGTGACCTACTTTTGAAAATTTATGGCTTTAATTAAATATTTCAGGTACTTACTGGCTTCGAATCATCAAACTTTGTCAGTTGATGCATCTTGGGTCCTTGGAGTATGACAACTGAAAAGTAGGTCACAGTGACCTAATTTTGAAATTTTATGGCTGTATTTAATATTTTTCGGGTACTATTTGGCTTAGAATCATCAAAATTTGTCAGTTGATGCATCTTGGGTCCTCGGAGTAGGTTGACTGAAAAGTAGGTCACCGTGACCTACTTTTGAAAATTTATGACTTCAATCAAATATTTTGGGTACTAACTGGCTTAGAATCATCAAACTTTGTCAGTCAATGTATCTTGGGTCTTCAGAGTGCAACAACTGAAAAGTAGGTCACTGTGACCTACTTTTGAAAATTTATGGCTTTAATTAAATATTTCAAGTACTAATTGGCTTAGAATCATCAAACTTTGTCAGTTGATGCATCTTGGGTCCTTGGAGTACGACAACTGAAAAGTAGGTCACTTTGACCTACTTATAAAATTTTATGGTTATAATTTAAAAAAAAAACATTTTAGGTATTAATTGGCTTAGAATCATTAAACTTAGTTAATGGGTCCTCAGAGAATGACAAGTGATAAAGCAGGTCACCATGACCAACTCTCAGGTACTAATTGGCTTAGAATCATCTTGGGTTCTCAGAATGTGAACTGGAATTTCAAGGGTTTATCTAAATATAAAGGATACTTAGAGGCTTCAAATAGAAGTGATAGGTTGTACAGTTTATCAGAAGAGCGATTCAAGGTCCTTGGGCCTCTTGTTTAAATTTTTTTTCTTTTTTTTCAATGGGAGGTATAATATGATTATTAAGACATGAACTTTTTTATACAGCTTAGGTTGCGGTATTGGCTATGGCTACCTTCATCGTATTCCAAAACGTCAGTTCCCCTCATCAAAGTCCAATGTCACGCCTTCAGCACCCCCACAACCTTCAAAGGATGGTTTTGCAGAGGTAAGAACAGGATATTTATTCCATCTTAGCTGATAGTTCTTTATATATTCATTAGAGATCCTGAACTGAACATATTTTGTTCAAGTGAATGCATGTGTAGACATTACATGTATTATATTTTCATAGATGGTTTAAAATCTTAAGTAGAAAATAGAAAATCTCATCAGAGAAAATGTTTGATGTGTGTATTTGACTGTAGAGATTGGATCATGGAGTGCCTCCCTCAGGTGTGAGTCCATACAAACAACAATTGAGGGCAGACTTGAACTATTTTCAGGAGGTAACCACACAAAGTAGTACTGACTGGCTTGTGTGTAACCTCTACTTTTTGCTGTTACTTTCTTTTTTAATACAAAAAAAAGAAAAGATGTATTTATATTCTTCTGAATAACTCAAATTATTTAATAACTAACATGTATTTAAATATTATCAAGTTATTTTTGTTTTGAAAAATGGGAAATAATTCGTACAGAACTGTATGCAAGGCACATGTAAGATATGATTTGTATCTACAGAAAGTAAAAGTAAAACATAAAAGAATAAAGCACGGCAATTGTTTTCAAAATTTCTATGGAATTATTCTTATGCTACAACTTATTGCTGTAACTATTATACTTGTACAGAAAAGAGTTTCTTTTGCAGAATTTTATATATGTTATAAAAAGTAGTTAAATTCTGTTGTCAAGAGTACTTGTCAGAAAGTTTAAGGTACAAGACATTTTTTTAATTATTTCCTATTCTTGGCTTTCTTTACTTACTTTTTTTTCATTACAGATCTTGCTTTTGACATACAGCGATACTGTGTTATTGTATTTAGAGATGCAAGAACTTTTTATTAAAAAATTACTGATTAAATCATCTGTCATTTACAGTTCTGGATTCTCAATTTCCTTGTTTATTTCAGAAGTTCAGTTTCAATAATGTACCACATATTTGCTGTTAAGAATTTTATATTTCACAAAAATGAATTTTCCTACTCTGGAAACTAGGGCTGTGTATTGATACAATTCGATACAATACAATACAATATTTTATAATGAGATATATTGAATTCTTTAACAGGTCTATCAAATAAGTCTTAAAAGTCATTTAATGCATGAATTTTATAAAAACTAATTGTTTTACAACTCATTTCAAAGATCTCGTCTCACTGTCATTACAAATTACACTTCAAATTCAAACTTTTAACAACTGTGAAATCAACATGTTAGATAAAGGTGTCTATGTATTTTGTAATAATTATCTAAGACGTGCTACCTCCTTAATGATTATATCATTATTGATCAATTTTAATTCAAAACAGTTAAATACAAACTTTGGTTATTGAAATTTCCAATATTTTCACAGAATTATATGAAAATCTACTAGCCCGATACATATTGGAAGTCATTTTTTCGATATGATATGTTCTTGAACATCGATACATTTCGATATATCGATACAGCCCTACTGGAAACAAGATTCAGGATTTTATGTTTAAAAATATGGAGTAATATGATTTTTTAAAATGAAAATCAAACTTTCAAATATTTTTGAATTTTAATATGTTTAAATTTTTGATATTGATTTGGATCTTTCTTTTGTGCAAAGTGATCCTGAAATATTATCTGAGAAATTTATAATGAAAAGGGAATTTTGGTGAAGACATACTGTAGAGGGGTTTAAATGTATATATGTTATAGTTCACATATTTGCTAAAATATTAAATATATCTTCAACATGTATGTAATGACCATTTAATACATGTATATAATTCATATACTGTTTGTTGAGTTCATTCTGGCAAGAGTGAAAATGTAGGTATTTGTGGCACTCCAGGTTATTTTCTCTCTCTATAGAATTTACCAGCAAAAGTAGTGTTTGTATGTGTGTGTGTAAAAAAAAAAAGGAAAGAAATATAAAGTTGAGGAGTAGAACTTTTGTTTATTTCAAAACTATGGTTAAATTTATGTGATTTAAAATGTATTTGTGTTCAAATATTTATACTTTGGTAAAAAACCCTTATTACACTGTTGTATATAAACAGTTAATTTATGATATATAAATCTTGAATTATATTATTTCCAGGTGCCTCTAGGTGGATCTACTGGAATCACACAGGATATGTCTAATCTTAACATTAATACTGGTAAGGAACAGGATGGCCCTACATATTAGTTTGTAGATTTCACTAAAAGTTTTCACACCTAACATTCAAGAAAGAATAACACTGTGTAATTTATGTGCCATTTATATATATACCTGTAGTACTGTAGTATAACTTAACATTTGCAATTTGTTGTATATGATAAATTGATGCCAAAGGTCACTTTTTAAATGTATGGTGATAGATAAATAAACAGTGAAAAGAAGCAAAAGTAGTATAATTCATTAATGTCTTTTATGCTGCTATTTAGGTACACCAACCATTCCAGTTATCCCCCAGGCTGACAAGTTACCAGGGGTCCAGCCTCCTATGGTCTTACCCAACTTCTCAATGGGCGCCCCAACAGGTACAATTATTAAAGATTATTTTCCATTACCTACCTCATTTAAGTTTACTTGGTTAAGGTTTTCTAACACCATTGCAGGAGCTTAAAATGGTAGGGATTTTTGTTTAATTTAAGGTATCCCCCCTCCATCTACATTACCTGCTGGCATTGGGAACCTCCCATCATTAACATCTATTCCCCCCTTGACTACCCCTGTATCTTTACCAGGGATGCCACCTGGAGTGGTGCTTCCAAGTAAGTTCCAATTATGATGAGTTTATGGGAATGTTATGATTAATTTAAGAAATACTGTGGAATCATTAAATTTCATGGTGGCTCAATTTTTGTGGAATTCATGGACACCTCTCATCCATGAATTAACATCCTCCATGAATTAACAATTTAAGTTACACAGTCATATTTCCTTTTGAGGTATAAGAGGATACACAAAATTACATCCCCACAAACTTAAACTATAAATTTGGTGGTGAAAATTGGCCACCACAAATTTTAATGATTCCACAATACATTGAATTATTTTCATCTTGTGTGGGTTCATCTAATTTGAATAATGAAAGAGCCTTTTGTGAAATGCTTGAATCACAAACTGAAAATGAGTTGAAATATGTAAATCAATTAAAAATTGTTTTTTGTCATTTGTATAGTCATTAAGGTTTTTTTTTTGCAAGAACACTACTATTGTCTTACTTTTGCAGATGCAACAACAGGAACACCTCTACCAAATTTCCCCATGCCAACTTCAGTGCCCCTACCAACATCAATTCCTCTCCCAAACTTCCCCCTCCCCACACAAACTCTGGCCACCTCTCCAGGTGGTGGAGTCCCGTCTTTCTCAGCACCCACTGGGGTCCCTCCACAGGTGTTACCCACACCTGTATCTACTGACACCACCAATGTAACAAATGTGGCCACACCAGCTGTTACTCAAGGACAGACAGCATCACCTGAACCAGTGGCAGCTTCATCGTAGCTATTACTTTGTAATATAGTATAGTTATTCTAATTCTATTTTTCAATTTTGTTTGCTACATTTAAAGATAATTACTGGTCTTGATGTTTTTTATTTATTTATACTCCATTGTTGCATGTACATACTGTCACACTAACCTTGTAAGAGGTCCATTGATCTGTTTATCAATTTATCAAATCTGCATGTTACAAAGTAAGAGGAGGTATATGTGAAGATGTGTGTAGATTAATGAGAAGATTGTTGAAAGTACAAAGAATGTATTATCTTTCAAAAAGAGGTTTAATAAACATGTGATCCATCATTTAGATTTTGAGATTGAAAGGAAAACCAATTCTGAAATAGAACAATAAGTTTTAAATAACAATTTAAAACTTTCTGTTTATGTATTTACATGTATATGTAATGTCATATAATCAGAGATTTATTCAGTGTTTTCAAGTTGACTGAAATTATTGGGGGATATCATGTATATACATTAGATCATTCCAGTCTTTCTTGACATTTATAAGCTAAACTTTTTGTATTTACTTCTGAAAGTGTAGATGAAAAAGTCATCACTAAATTTAAGTATTTATTAATCATGAATCCAGTGCAATGTGTCATCCAGTGCTCCTGACATTTGGTTGAACTTTTTGTGGGTGATTTCAAGGTATGGTGGAAGTTCAGATTTTGCAAGTCATCCTAAGGACTTTAAATGTTTCTTGTCTTCTGTAGAATCTTATTATGTATAGCGAGTTGTCAACATTTAATTTTTGCATTTATTAATGTATCTTTACACCACTGTCAAGGGATAACACAAGTTCTTTGTAACAAAAAGTTACAAAGAGATTTTCTGAAAAGAAATAAAATGTATGATATGTATTTGCACTTCTAAATTGTTAATCATATTTAAAAAATTTCATGGGTTGAAATCAGTTTTCATCTATATTATATAATATAAATGGTTAAGTCAAATTTCATCTTTGTAAATGGTTATGTTTTTTCATGATGGAATGTGAGAAAGTGACTGGAACTGAAGAATATGAGAAAGTGCTATAAACTTTTATTAAAGAAATACTTTTTTTTGGTTCATCTTTTATGAAGCATTTTGCTGTTTTCTTGCTTGGTGTATAATTTTGTTTAAAAATAGGAAATAAAATCAAGTTTTTGTTTCATTTTATTGTAAATTACAACATTTGAAAAAAAAACATTTGAAGATGTTTAAGTAAATATGAGAACAAGCATTAAAGATGATATACATATGGAACAAATTACCAAATATGTATAGATGTGATATAGATATGTATAGAGTATCTCAGGCCTTTATCATTGAAAGTCCTACAGAGGTGGTAGGTGACCAGTTCATATGAGGGTCAAAAGGTCAAGGAAAAATAAACCATGAGACCCCGACTATTTTCTGATTTTCATGCATAGAACATTATTTGACCTTTCATTTGGGTAAAAACAAAAAAAAAAAAAAAAAAGATAACCAGAAAAAAAAACTCCAGTTGATTTGAGGGTTAGTTGTAACAGATATTCCCTAACAGTGTCATTAATACAATATGTAGGAATTTCATTGGTTCTTTTATTTCAAGTTTCTTAAAAGATGGTAGATGATCCTTGTTGATTTGGGATCAATGTGAAAGTCACTACGACTGAGTCAGTTTTATGGTCACAGTGATTAGAGTGCAATTTAACCTTTCAGTCTCAAACTTGCTGCAAAAGAAAAGAAAATATGTTGAAAGAATTCATTTAAAAGTCTTGGCTCTGGACGACATAAAGCATGAAATGGATAGCTTCATCAAATTCCAAGAATTAATGTACTCCTTAAAGGGCAAAAGTTTATTTGAAATGTTTTCTAGAAACAATTTGATAACGATATGCATGTACGAGCATGTTCTACATATGAACAATTTCCAAAACTAGGTAAGTTATTGACAAACATGTTGATGAAATAAGAATATCAACAGCCTCGTTTGAAGTCATCATTTTGTAAGTTCTATGGTCGATAAAATGACCTTGTCAGCAAATACAATCTATCACTAAGTCAATGCTGACTGAGTTTATCATTCTTAGGCCATTATTTGCACATTGAATTGTCAATGGATTTTTCTGTTATCTCCCGATCATGACAAGGAGCACACGATGGGTGTGACCAGTTGACAGGGGATGCTCACTCCTCCATGGCACCTGATCCCATTATTGATGTTTTAGAGGTCCGTGTTTGCTCTGCTTCTGATTTGTATTATTTGAATGGACTTCTGAGCTTAAATACTGTTCTTATCTCCATATATTTCATGTACAAGTTTGTGACATTGACCTTTGATCCTTTCACCTCAAAATCAAAGAGGCACTGTTTTAGTTATGGATGATATTAAAGAAAACATTATATATGAAATTGAGACCTTGACCTTTCACTTTTTGGCCACAAATACTCGGAAAGAACTAAATTTTATGCAATATGCAATATTATAATGAATTTCTTTCAGATACTAATTGGTTTGGAATCATCTAACTTTGTCAGTTGATGCATCGTGTGTCCTCAAAGTGTGTCAACCTTAAGTAGGTCATTGTGACCAACTTTTGCAATTTGATTGCAATTTCAAATACTAATTGGCTAAGAATCACTTTGTCAGTTGATGCATCTTGGGTCCTTAAAGTGTGTCAACCAGAAAGTAGGTCACTGTGACCTACTTTTGGAATTTCATCTCTATATTTCAATATTACAGATACTAATTTCCTTAGAATCATCAAACTTGTCAGTTGATGCATCTTTGGTTTTCAGGGTGTGTTAACCAAAATGTAGGTCATGCTGACCTACTTTTGGAATTTCACTTACTTATAGATTCCAAATAATCAACTGTCAACAAGATGTGATGTTTTTGTTACTCCATTTTTCATTTTTTTTCAGCAGTTACCATGGCAACCAAGACAAATAGTGACCAAATTTTTCATAGTATCTTTTTCTGGTGTTGAGCTTTAACAATGAGCAAAGTTTCATCAAAACTGGTGACCATGCTTGCTGAAACAGTTTAAATGGTTACAGAGAATTGAGATCAAGGTACCTATTCTGAATGAGAGAATCTTCAGGTTTGGAAACAAGTATTTGAGGATTTTTCTTCAAACTTCATTTAATATTCAATTGTATTTCTTAAAAATTCTTCCCAACTCCTTAATTTACTGCAAACAAAATGTATGCAAATGATATTTCATGAGCTTTCTTGAGAATTCAATGAAGATTGGACTAACTTTCATTTTTTGTTGTTGAACTAGTCATAAGGATTGTACAAAAATGTTGAAATTAAAATTGTCCTGCATATTTGCTGAGAGTCTGTCATGCTACTGTCAAATCATCAAGACAGCACATAACACTTATTCTTCACAGAAGGAAATCAGAGTTAAGCAGGCCTATTGTGGTTGTATTCTTTATTTTATTTGGTGACACTAGAATTGTCATAACAATCATATAAAGGTGTAACAATAAAAATCATGAGACTTGGTGAAACATTTACACACTACAATAAGAAAAAAGGAAAAAGGGGGATAAAAATCACATACCAATATTTCACATACAATCACAGATTGATCAACACCTCCCACACAATATCATCACCTCGCATATTCTGTAATCAGTAATGCTGAAAGGTTCATGTTAAGAATATGAATAAAAAACAAAAATAACTGTTCTTTTACACAGTGAAGAAAAATACAATCCATTACTAGGGACATATCCTAAAAAATAATCATATTTTTATTCATATGCCAAAAATTCTCGTAAAATACACTTACACAATGTTATTTTAATAGCACTTTTCTCATTAACCTTACTGCACTTATTTATATACCTCGCCAGGGGCATATATGTGTCCCTGACCTCGCCAGTCTCTTTATATATGTTTATTTTACAAAAAAGTTCCTTCAAATTCCAATAAACCGCATAATGCTCATTATATGTTATCATTCCATCAATATTTTTAAAATAGAAAAGTGTGAATATTTTTATCACATTCAAACCCAGGCTGATCTTGATTCATGTTTATTCATTTTCTTTTTTCAAATACTTTTTGACAAATACATATAAATATAACAGACATGACTGAATGCACTCATACACATTAATAGGATTCTTTTTAGGAAATTTATGTAAACATAGGAGATCATTATATTCAAAATTTTTAGAAACATATGACCTATTTTCCAGCTGTTCGAACAAAAAAATTCAAATAAAACATTTTAAAAAGAAACGTTCATATAAATTGAATTTATACCGGTAAATTGATTCTCAATACCAGTAAATATACATTTGGTACATAAAAAAAAAATTAAAAAATTAACATTAAGAAGATCAATCAATTTCCAGATGTTTTTAAAAGTTTGTTTCAAAGACATTCAATCAATACTACTTTACTACATTATAGAAACTCAGTTCTTAATATAAGAAATCTAAATAAATATAACAATGCTTCTAGATATATGAATTAATATCATTCAAAAATCTTCTAAATACAATCATTTATAGTAAGCTAGATAATCAGTGATAAGTGATTCATAACATATTTCAAATATTAGATTAAAAAGTTTTAAAAAGTTATTCACAACATATTTCAAATATTGATTAAAAAGTTTAAAGAAGTTATTTATCTTATGAATTCCAGAATTATACAAGTATATAAAGCATAAAAAGGATTTTATAATGATTTGAAAATCATGATATATCACATTTGTACAACATGTATTGATCATACATAAACTGTGAAATCACTAGTTTTCATGAAGGTTTTTTATCATTGTTTTTTGTTGAATTAAGAGACACACAAAATGAAGTACTTTGAAAATGTTAAAATTTCAAACTTGTTCAGCTGTATCATATTTAAGGAATAACTGTCTAGTTTTTTGGTTTAATGATGTGATCAAGCAATTGACTAGCGTGATAATTAAAATATTGGTTATGGGGTGTTCAAGTAAACGCCGAAGGCATTTATGCATAAAATTTCACAGTATGTTCATTTCTTTTAATGTATGGACATATGACTAACTGTAACTTAACACTAAAACAAAATCATGATTTAATCTACTTGAAAATCTCAAATGACATTTATATGTACATTTTGAGTGTATTGGAAGCATCATTATTTGATTATAAGGTCATGAATGAAAATGTGGTTACAATATGTGACACGACTTTCTGTCTACTACACAGTATATCATTCAACACGTAGCATTTTTCATTTTTTCAATGAATGTATTTAAATCACTGCCTGGCACGATTTAAGGCAAGTAATACTGGAGGATTGGAACTCATTAAAAAAAAAAACAGCAAACTTTTAACACAAACAGTACAAGACTTTCACAATTTATGAAATAGTAGGCTGTTGTCTCTTTCTGAATTAAGTTATGTACTCTTAAAAAGATATATGTACTCTAAAAAGACATGTGTACTCTAAAAAAGACACTTTCTTTTAATTTACAGGTTTTAATTTATTAAAAAAGACAAGGAAAATACTTTAACATGTATTCTGAGCTGTTGCCATGAGTATACAGTGAAGCCTTCTGTCTGTGCTACAATCTAGTTATTGTAGTACTACAGTCTGCGTAAAGCAAGTAGCACCTTGTAATGTTGATCAGCAACATTGATAATGGCTGTGAGGATTCCTCATTGATGAACAACCATGTTCTATATTTGGTCATTTGGATTTACCAATCAAAAATCATCTTTCTCATCAAAACACAATCAATCAGTCAAACAGGATGATTGGTTGTTTATGCATGAAATTTTCTCCTGGATAATATTTTTTTGTTTGACTAGAATGAAAATATTTCTTTATTCTCACTTAACCGGTTCTTGCTTTTGTGTTTTCTCAAGTTCCTTTTGTTTCATTTCAAACTTTTTAGATTTGCCTTCAAAACATTCACCCAAGAAGTCTTCCAAACTTTCAAATAAATGTTTCCTTGTGTTTCCCCCTCGCAAACCATGCTGTTGATCAGTGTAAACCTGTAACAACATCATCAAGAGTAGAGAAGGAATGAAATCTAGGACCAATTCAGAGAATGCTGCAGGAAGTTAACTACATGTATTCATTTGTTTTTCAGACTTTTGTCTAAATAACATTACAGACAACTGGTATTAGTAATTTCTTCAAGAAATTTATAGTTTGTTACAAAATCGCAAGAGGCATCAGTGTTGTAAATTAACACTGGTAGCTCTTATATCAAATCAAAAGATTTTAAAAAGTTAATAAACATTTATAATTGAATACTATAAAGCTTCTTTACCTGTAATCTGAAGAAAACATCCTTTTCTACTAGAGCTTTTATAAACTGGGCAGAGTTTTGGAAGTGTACATTATCTACAATAGGCCAAATAAGGAACTTAGTTACTGTTGATGGAAAATACTATTTTGGTAAGAAATTTCATAAGACTTGCAGTGTGTTGAATAGAATCAATACATTATACGTTTTCCTAGGATTGAATGCACATATCCTTTTCATCGTATATTTATAGTATGTTTATAAGAGACCTTTATTTTATCAATATATAGAACACATCAGTTTAAAAACAAATGTTTCACAGTTCAAAACCTACCATCTCCTGTCCCATGGACCAGCATGTACTTGATATGTTTAAAATTTCCTGCATACTGTGACACATTAGAGGACTGCAAAATTATCAAATATTACGTAAGATTCTATATTTCTTCAATAGCTTTACCAAGATAATACAATATACTATTGATTGTTGCTTTTATATTATCTGTGTATCTTGACTTAAGACCTTTGAATGAGATTGCTTTCGTCCATTCTTATAATCTTCATTAAAAAATGTATCAAACGTATAATAATTTCTTTTCTCAGGTACCTTGTATCCTAGAACATTATCATGTGGCATACCCATGTATCTTTCCGTGTACACAGAGTCTGGAATTATATGACAAAATTTAACTTGATTTAAATCCATTCAATAAAGAAAAACAGTGAAACTGATGACAGTCTATCTAACTTAAAAATGATGTACTTTATCTTCAGAGGAACTGAAGATTACATTTTTTATCATTATTATTATTATTTATATGCATTTAGTTTCAAAATTTTTTTTAGAAATCTTGAAATATTTACCATAGTAATGCCAATCAGTGACAGGTGCTACTGAAATACCACACTCAAACAGACCATTTCCTCGACCAATCACAGATGCTGTTGTATAACCACCATAAGACTGCAACGGTAAAACAAAATTATTAGCTGCAAAAGAATTAGTGAAAGGCTTCAAAAAACCACATTTAAATGAAATGATATTTACTTACCCATCCCCATATAGCTTTCTTGCTGGATTCCACATACGAGATATCATTTAAATACCTTAAAATTGAAAAAAAAAAAAGCATGTACACATCAAGATTTGTAATCTTTCTAGGTTCATGTAAAAACAGTATTTACAACCATACAGAGCATGGTCAGCATTCCTTGTTGCTCCTTCTGAACATAATAGAACTTGATTACAATTAAAACATACTAATAGGCATGAACAAGGTCAATGTCTAATAGTTTATATAGTACAAAATAATGGACTGATTGAATTTATCATAGTAAGGTATAAAGTTTTGAAGCAGAATAGGCACAGCTTAGACACGGCTAAGGCACGGAACCTGTACAGGTTTTTAAAAAGCCGTAAGGGTTCTGAATACCCAGCATATAGGCACAGAATCTGTGTCCAAGGGAGATGATTTCTAACTTATAAGATTTGGATGATTGTGAGGCAGGTTTTGCTTCAATTACATGTATTCATTTCTCAAGGGTTTTATAGAGCATGCTCATTCATAACTTCATTTGTTCAAATCAAACTGGAGGGAATTATGATCATGAGCTAGCTTGTGTCTTTTTTTACTCTAATTAACAGATACATACACATATTTTTTTTAGCCTCATACATGTATATTTCAAACTCAGAATTCTTAAACTAGTCATATAAACAATATAAAGCATTGTAAAGTTTTGTTTCAGTCTCCATTTTGGCATCTACAGTCAAATCAGGAGATTCTCTAAGATCCTGAATTACAGAGGAATACACAGATCCTGTGACTCCACATATGGTATGTCACAAAGATTTTTTTGACACGGGTTCCCAAATTTGTGTCTCCATATATGGAAAATGACTCATGTTTCTGGCATGGGTTTTCAGAATCCTTGAGTTTATATAAAGAAACTAGAATGGGTTTTGTAATACTGTGTGATCCAATTTTGATCAAATATCCCGTGCCTTGACAACTTTTTGGCAGTGCTTTCTATATACATATTTCACATCTGAGCAGGATTGCTACAGTCACAGGTTTCTAGAGGCTGAATCCGTACCTGTGCCATGTCTAAACTGCCCAGACCATTTCATTATGGGGACATTATAATGGATTTTGCCCATCCATCAATGTTTGCTATTCTCATATTTAAAATGTATTCATAGATATCAATTATTGAAATCAGTCTAAGAGAACTTCAGTTTTTACTTTGCAAGTTAAATGATCAGAAAGCTGTTGAGATAAAATTCATGAAAAAGTCTGCTTCACCTTCCAGCTGTAATGGTGTCATCTATCTCAGCAGTTCCCAGGCTTTTGTAAATGCTATGAAGCCATTTTTGTCCCCTTCCTGAGCTGCCACGACCATCAGTATAGGCCACGATGTAGTTCTTTGAGCTTACCAAGAAATCTTCCCAGCCAAGCTGGAACTTGTAGGTCACTTTCTGCGAGTCTGGTCCACCATATCTGGTAGGTGGACAAATATCTGATCAATTTTAGTGGACAGAGAATGCACTTGTTAAAGAGCACTGTTGATTCAAGGTTAAAATACTTACACACTAAGAAGTAGAGGATATGTGTAGTGTTGTTTTGTGTCCAGAATGGGGGGTAGCAACATTTTTGCATACATGTCTGTTGAGAAAATAAGACAGTTTTACTTATGTACATCAATTAAAAAACTGAAAGTTAATGTGAAGCAAAGAAAATCCCAGAAGCCTGAGTGTATACTTACATTCTTTGTCATTTATAGGAATCTCAACATACTTAGCAACTGGAAGAGCTTTATTAGCCAGCTTCTGTTTCAAATGGTCATTATTTTCAAATGTGATTTCTGAAATTTAGAGCAAAACATGTTTTGTGTAAAAGTGAGAAGCTAATGTCAGAGTTTTTTTTTTTTTTTTGAAATATTTATGGAAATTATTTATACTTCCAAAACTACAATGTATATCCTTTTTCAAGAAAAAAAAACATTTTTTTAATCATAAGTTACAGATAACAATGTAAATCTTCAATTATAATCCTAGCATTAATCTGCAAAATTCCTACTATTTAGTCAGTGTGTTAGTTAATTAATTACAACTCATCATGGGAACCAATGGCCCTTAGCTGGCCAAGATTTCTTTACTGTAGACATACATTTTCCTCATGGGATTAATTTCCGCTATGTAGGTGGTCACAATTTTTCCAAGTAAATTTGTCCCAGCAGTAAGAAATCCATGTAATTTTCTACTTAAAGATTGAACAAAAATAATGATCCTGCACGAAATTATGACCCAGTGGAAAAATGTACACCTACAGTATTCTAACAATATCATGTTACAATCTAGCAACATATGGTTATAACTTATTATAACAAACTTATGCACTCAATTCAATATTATTGTACACTTTTATTCTTTATGTATAGATTACAGTGTAAGAGACATGCAGGTTTCTGAATTTGAACAATACACAACTTTTTATGTGCATATATATAGTGGATGTTGAGAACCGCCTTGTGTTTGAAGATAGCAAACTGCATAATACAGATGCATATAAAAAAATCAATTAAAAAAAAAACTTTTATATCAATTTTGTGCCGCAGCTGCTGCAGTTAAATAATGAGTGCAGTAAATTGACAAATGCTAATTACAAGTGGATTCCTTTGTTTGGAATGGAATCAGTGTACTGTGGAATCATCATTGTTTGTGGGGGATCAATGTTCGTGGATTTCGTGGGTAACCCTTACCCACGAATTTACATCCCCACGAACATTTTTTGTTAACGTACTGATTAATTCAATCTACCAAATAAACGAGCTGCCCACGAAATTACATCCCCACGAACCAAGAAAATTTTGCTTGCCCACGAACATTGACCCCCACGAATTTAAATGATTCCACAGTATTTTTACTGGTGACTGTGTGGAGAAAAATTCAATGTTTAAAACCAGTTTAAGGGGCTCTCTAGTCAGTTATTGGTTCATCTTTTCTTAACAATAAGATCTATATGAAGAAACATCTGGGTGTTATATTGATGAAAAAATAAGAACATTCAACCCGAGTTTTTAATATCTAATTTACACAGGTGCTGAAAATATAGATCTGCTGTGTAATATTTTCATGTAGTGAAATACTGGATCCTTATAAAATATCAACATAAAAATATCATAACCATGATAAAAAGCAGAAATTTTGCCCAAAGGTTTTCACTCTTACTAAAATTAATTCACAGAAGATAAAGAAGGGAAATTAAAAAAAAATTATACATGTACGAATTTTGACTACAGAGCTCCTCTGACCAGTAATCAAATAACAGGTGTTTTTTTTTTTTCAAACTTACCAGTTGTGTTGTCATCTGAATTGTTGTAGATTTTACACATTTTTTAAGTTGATTTTTTGCCATTCATACATATACATGTAAATACTCTCAGTTCAATAAAGCATGATGACTTACTGATAGAACATTGTTATATCAAGCTAAATTAAGTGCTCACATTTTGGTTATAATTAGAAGTTAGTTTACACTTGTAAGAGCATCTCTGCTAGCCAAGGGTTTCTGATCCGCTACTCTCCTCACAAACCCTATAGGTTTCATGTGGAGAGTAGAAACCATTGGCTAACAAAGATGTTGTAAGAGTTATTTAAACCTGTTCTGATTTTGATTGGTGCTTATAATCACACTAAAAGTTAGTACACCAGGTAATTGTGGTTTTGATTGCTTGCATTCATTTGCACCAGTTCAGCTTCACAAAATATGTCGATATACACTTGAATGAATATAAAAACATTTTAATGATGAACATTTCAAGATGGCTACCTATTGAGGATTTCGTTGACTTGAGGACATAAAATGGCACTGAGGGCCCCAGACATCCCAGAACATAGTACTTTGCTGAGTGGCTAAAGCTGGCTGACACGTACTGGCAGTCAGGGTTATAGTCACACGTGATACAGGTTGCCTGCATGGAATTGTCAGTTATCCTTGTACTCACACTGCAATTCAGATGGAAAGCTACATAGAACATTTTTCATTAATTTGAAGATTTGGAGCCTATATATAGGTATTAACCTTCGACTGATAATCTGATTTTCATGTAAATCTTTTGAAAACTCAAACAGGGACAGCAAAATATTAATGGGATCAATAACACAATCATCATTTGCAGGGAATTCTCAGAACACTTTCATGGCACCTACATCTTGGTACAATTTATGAGAATCTGGGGCCTGTTTTACAAAAGAACTTACAACTAAGACCAAAATTTAATTCTGCTTATAACTTTTCAATTTACATTATATTAAAAATGTTTTTAAACTTTTTGAAAGGAATGTAGTAAGATATTTTTACGGTAGCAATTTTAAACAGAATAATTGATTTTGCAAAATTTTACAATCGACTAAAGTTTTTGGTCTTAGTCGTAAGTAAGTTCTATTGTAAAACAGGCCCCAGAAAATTATTTCATGTAATAACCTGTAGAGGTGTCTCTTTCTTGAGTCTCCATTTGGAACTCCAATGAAGTACAGAATTTCACTATCAGCATCCAAGCCTACAATCTGCATTACATCTGACGTTCCTCCTGTTCGGAATTTCTTTTGTGCGAGAGGAGGATCGAGCTGTAGATTTATGAAAAGACACTATGACAGTCTATGTCAACAAATGATTCTTTATATTGGATAAATATGACAATATTGGATACATAGCTTAACTTTACATGATTGTTGTGCTTAAGCTAGCATCTCAATAGCAAATGAAATAGCAGCAAAACTGAGAATTTATTTTGAAACAGCAAAATATTTCCTTAAATTTATCTATACATGTATTGTAGTACAAATGTATCTATATATATTGCAAATAGAAATTAAGAAATTACCTTGGGATTATAACTACAGTGTATCTATGAAACACAGTAGGGATTTATAAGCTAGTTAGCTGATTTAAAACATTGAAAGCCAAACTCTAATGACAATGTGTTAAAAAAGAAAAAAAAACTAAACTTAATAAAATTAACTTAATGAACTAGCTGAAGTGATAGCAAGAAAAGCAAAAAAGCTTAAGATATCATGTGGTATTATATGGCATTAGAACATTACAAAAAAAAATCTGTTTATAAATAGTAAATACAAATAGGGAATTATGAAAATGAAACATTCTCCTATAGACATTAACTTCTACTGATTTTTTTTACTTGTATAAGTACCTAGTCATTAAATTTATTGATTCACTAATTAAATTATAAATTTTTAGTTTGAAATCAAATTCCCTGTTACATGTATGTTTTAAAATATTTCAGGCAAAAATCTTTTAAATTATAAAGGTGTACACATTAATCCTTCTAAATACACTAGGTTAAACATTATTTCAATTGACCAATGTTGGAATCTATACATGTATCAGTATGTATAAGATCAGTTAATTAAAAGTATTGTTTATTGTATCAGTATATATAAGATCATCAGTTAAAGTATTGTTATAAGAGATAGCAAGAGGTTGGTTCTTTCTTAATGGTCTGGTGTCAGGGAACCTGAACTTTCGACTAAGACCAAAATGTAATGTGAATAATTTCCTTCCTTACATTAATTTGAAAAGGATACATGTACCATTATTTTCAAAGAGTTTTGACAAGATATTTTTACAGAATTAACAATTTTGTAAGATTTTACATTCAGCTAAAGTTTTTGGTCTTTGTCGTACGTAAGTTCTAAGACCCTTCTAAGAATCTTGCAAATACCCTATAAATTATACTCTTTTAATCATGTCCACTAAAGTTAGTCATGATAAGACTTTTGAAGTGATTTATACTACCTGGAACTCCCTTTCATATATAATAATTTTTAAAAATAAATTTTACATCATATTTTTCATACAAGTCATTAGAACAGTACAAATATCAGACTTTTTTCACAGTGATTATACATATACATGTAGAATATTTCAATACCTGTATTAAAGTAATATTGTAAGAATATTCTATAAAAGAAGACAAGATTAGTTAACAACAGAAAAAGTACAGAACCAAAATACGAAACTGTGACTACAAAAACAAACCTTGTTCATGTTACTCACGGAGGCTTCTACCATCTGGACCTGCTTAAATGAGCCCAATTCCGATTCTTGTCTGGGAAAAATCATATAATACCAGTCTGCCTTAGGACTAACTCGAGGTGAAGTGTACTATTGGAGTATATAAAATCTTAGTAAGTTAAATACAAAACAAAAATTACCTCAGAAGTATATCCTAATTGCAACTTTATTTTATATACATGTGAATATATATGAACTATTGAACTTGCATTGTAATAATATGTATATATCATGATTGAAATTTACAAATTAATGAATTGATCAATGAAACAAAGTTTAAGAATGAAATGTGTTCACTGACCAGATCAATCCAACCTCCCCTACTCTCTTCTTCTTGATTCTGAAAATTGATCATGTGAATAAAACCTTAATTATTATTAATCCTTTTAGTTCTGAAACCAGAAATACAGCAGTGTGGGAATAAAATTCACTAAAAAGATTATGAAGAGTATTCTCCCTTATATATTGAAGCTGCATGTAAACAATACTACAGAGGATATTGTTTCAGAGGTCAATATCACTTGCCTTTTTGCATTTTCCATCCATTGCACTACATATTGTCAGGATAGTTTTATTCTGGGCACGATTTAACCATGATATTAGAACATAATCATTGTTGATCCAAGTAACCGTTGTGAAATAATGGTCTCTGAAATTCAGCACTTATTTTATTAAAACTTATTTTAAAGAAATCCCTAAAGTAAAGGAATTGACTCTCAGTAAAATATGAAAGAAAATAATGGGAGAAGAAAACTCTGAAATTCAATTTAGGCTATCATAAAGCACTAAGCAGTGAGGAAAACCATCCTCAACAAGTCACAAAGGTGAGAAAATGTGCTCACTATTAAATCTAGCTAAAACTTTGAAGTAATGGAACTTACTTATTTTTAAAATCCTCAGGGGGTTTCAAGATGAATGTCTGGTTACTTGTTCCAAGCATTCTTATTTTCAGTGTAAATGTTGGATTTGCATATCCGGGCTGTAAATAAATACCATATATCACTTTATTAATTCAGAGCAAGTACATTCTTTTGGGAAAACATATACTGTTGGAGACAAAATATATGTAACTACCTTTTTGTTGATAAAAATAGTAAAACCAAATTCATAGTCATTGGCTGTACATAGATTGAAACAAGAGGCCCCTGGGCCACAATACTCACCTTAACACTTTAATCACATTGCTCTAACTGATATGTTGAAGTCTCATTTATTGTGGCTCTAACCTTAGATAGAGACTTTATGTAAAGATAAAACCCTAAACAAATCAATTTGCATTACAAATGGATTCTTATATTTTAATAGCCCTCATCAGTATGTAGAAAAAGATTTTATTAAAGTAATTCCTAACTATAAACCTCAATCATGGACTGATCATACCCCCATGCTGGATCACGAGTTTTACTAACTTGAATATACGCCACAGTACTTGAGAATGCCTATCTTTTTCTTTACCATGGGAATATCATGATTTCAGCCCAATTTCATGGTGAAATATGAAAAACACTGACACATTGTTTTAAAACAAAACAAGTTATAATTAAAGTGTGCACTCATAAATTCATATAAATTTTAATTATTTCATCATAACTGTGTTGTTCTTCACTATACTCATTTGATAAAAAAAAAAATCTAGAATCCTTGTAGCCCAAGTTTTTTTGGAGGGTGGGGGTGGGGTGGGGTGTAAATTTAGCTGACAAAGACTAAGTGGTTCTCTCAAAAAAGAAAGAAAGGAAAATGTCAAATGTATAATATACCATAAAAACTAGATACAGACACTTACAAAATGAAATGCAAATACTATACACGTTCATATCCTGGAAACATATTGATCAGAAAGTCCTGTGAGCCTGAGTTGAACACAAATCACATTTGTTATAATCAATTTTTTTTTTCAGCATTTAGATAATATAAATATCAATTTTTAAAATAATGTCTTAAATTTCACTACAGCTAAACTTGTCTATAAATGGACTTTAATGTTTGAGTACCTTTGGGTAATAAATTTTCATGTTTGTTCCATATGCGTCTTCCATAGAGCCGTAATAAGGGTAGTAATACGGCCTAACAACAGAGTCATTAAAGACGGCATAAAGGATTTTGTCACCAGAGGGAGACCACCAGATAGCATTGTCAGAAGATATAATCTCCTCTGGAAAATAAAAACAGTTAGGAGGAAAGTCAAGCAATAAGATCAAGAAATGACACTCATTCTTAAGGTCTCCTGTCGAAAATAAACAAATATTAGAACAACCAAACTGCTAAAAACATAAATACTAAACTTTCTTAATATGTTTTTCTTCCATTTTTCAGTTCTTGTGGGGATTGATTGTGATGAGGCATCATGGCTATAGACACATTTCAGATTTCTGTTTACCTTCATAAACCCAGTCAGGGACTCCATTAAATATTTCTCCTGTGCCTGGATCTTCAGCTATCAACACTGGAGTGGCATTCTGGTCCCATGGATTAGCCAGATAGAATATCGAGTTGTGATGAACAAAAACCTAAATGGAAGATTGTGACTTTACATTCATACTAATCTTTTTCACTTGTAAAATTCAAGTACATCAGTTAACTTAACAATTAATGCATAATGCTCATCTCTAGATTAATCTTTTGAATATTTTACGTGTACATAAATTGATGTATTCAAAATTTAGTGCAATCACTGGGTATAGGGTGATTAGTGTAATCATGAATTAGCGCTACACACATTCGCGCATTATAATGTTTTTATAAATGATTTTTTAATGGTATTCATAAATTAGTGCATTGTTGTCCGTGCCAAAGCCCGAAAATATGAAGCCTGTTTTTTTAAGTACACATACTGTATGCTCTTCTTAGTGCTTAAAGTTCATGTGCATCAATAACATCATGTTCTATTATGTGCCACTAATCGCAATTACTCATGCCAAAGTAGTACTTACCACACTATGCCCCTTTGGTGACCAGCTGACATATTGGTATCTCTCTCCAACTGGATTAAAGTCTCGTATTTCTCTATCAGAAGACAAATTTTCAGAGATATCAATTGAAAACAATAAGATCTATAATGCTACATCATAAAAGTCTGATAAAAACAGTGTACCTTGTTTTCAATTCTAGTATTTTGTATTTGCTTTTCTTTGAATGTCTGTAAATCTACAAAAAAAAAGTCATGATTTTTAAATTCATCATGCATTTGTATTGTTATAATGAAGAGGAATTATTTCTATCTATGGCTGTCTATTTTTTTTCTCTATGATTCAATAAAATTTGCCCATAATAAAACTGCAAAATATTCCAATCGTCTTTCTCCTTAATTTTTATTTGACAATGAAAGATCTTTAAAAATTTGAAAATTCAAACATAAAGGTTTCATACCAACCACTGAAAGATTGAATTGCAATCAAAATCAAGCCAATTTTTTCATATGATAATGTTTTTCAATAGAGTGCAACATATAAAAACTCCAGAAAATCAAGTATTAAAATAAGAGATGTAGATTGAACTCACCCCCTGGACTTCATAAGGCAGCAGGACAAACATCTGATCAGCTGAGATGTGATATTCTCCAGTGTTTAGCTCTCTCTGCAATAAATTAAAGTTACATACTGCCCTTTACTAGAATCCCTGAAAATCCACGCTTATATTTTTCTTTATCATAAACTACTTCTAATTCTCTGTATTTAAATCATTTTAATAGTTAAACTTGAAGCAAGATGTCTTAATTTATTTTAAGTGACAATTTACAATATCTTACAAATGTTGAATTGTCTAGAAGTTCCGTTGTCACGTTGGAAGTACAATTGTAAAGTAAGACAGAACCTTCTTCATTTCTGTACACAAAGGAATCATCTAAATGGAAAGAAAACAGAATACTGAGCATTTAAAATTCAATATAATTCTTAAAACCAAAAGTCTCTGATGAGACTGTAGCTCTACTGGTTTCTATGCATAATAGTGGAAGAGTAAAGTTGCACCTAGATGGACTTATAACAATTTTTTTGTTTTACATTCACAGAATTATGTATCCAAATGTTCTAAACTGGTGACAAGTGTTATTGAAATTGAATTGAAACTATAGGAGGAGGGGTATTTTGAAAGAATTTCACAAAAATTTCTATTCTTAATCACCTTGGAAACAATGTGCATGTTCATTGAAATCATTTATGGTAATTAAGAAATCTATTTTCAGTTTTTTAATGAACCTGATGCTTTTGTCACAGGCATATTTCACAAAGTGCATTACACAGTTCATCGAAATCAAAACTAATATATATAGAATTGTGTACTTGGTGAAGTCTATTATATGTATGCCAAGTTTCATTGAAAACAAATAAAACTGTAGATTGATCACTGTTTGTTATCTTCACATTTTACATGCAGAAGCATTATAAAAGAATTTTACAAAAAAAAATTAATATACGAAAATCAGACTACAACTCTAGAAAGAGAAGCATTTTGAAAGAATGGATCTGCACTGCATAAGGTGACATGATTTGCAAATGTCATAAAAGCCTTACTGAATAGCTTTACTATAGAAATAAAATTCAATGTGCATTAGTTTACTTCGCATTGACTGTCGTGTGAACACAAATTAATTTGCATTATTTTATGCGAATTGAATATTTAATGTGCATTCGTGTGAACAGGGCATTGAATTTCATTAAGAAATTATGCAGATGCAAACTTCTTTCCATAAAAATCAACTATCGGAAGACTGTAGAGGAATCAACATCAGAGAAAACCTTCTGGAATTACAGCACTGTTCTCTGTGGCAATGTTTAGTGCCAGTCAACAAAACTCTATCTCTGTGTCTACAGGGTTATCGCGCGGATCTGTTCACCTATGTGTAAACCTCATTATAAAAAAAGAAGCAGAAACATATGTTCTTACAGCTATGCCGATATCATAATTAATTAGAAATCCAGACTCTAGTTATTACACGGTAATGCACCTCAGAGAGAAAAACAAAAATAACTTGTTAGCTAGGAGTCTAAGACAAGGTTGCTATTTTCATGGTAAAAAAAATATACTGAAGAAAACCGCAGATGTAGGTTGTTCAACAACAAAATTAAGCTTCGTACTAGCTTCTTTATTAGGGATCAAACATTCGCATTAACCAAAATAATTTAAGCTATTTCCTGAGTGAAAAAGATTTGTAGGGGATTTTGCAAAAACCGGAAATTCTACAAAATATTGCAAATCATGCATACTTTGGTAAGAACAATATATTGATTGTACATGGTTGTGAAGCACTTATAAACCATCAGTTGTGACAACATTCACATCCAACTCTTCTATGCTCACTAAGCACAAGTAAATGTAAATTTCTATCACTACATACCATATCTACAAAGTTTGAGGAAGTCTACAATAGCTAGTTGCACATCATCAAAGATGCCAAGTTTTGATGTACAGTGTATATGAATTTTAAAATATACAGACAGACATACTAATATGCAGGATATATACTGCTACATGCTAATCCATCTATATTATATCAAGGACAGCCAACTCAGCTAGCTAAAGTAAACTTGATCTAAACATTGTTGAGATGGTGACCATCTCAAAGGACCCCACTTTTAGCAAGGACATTAGGATAAAGGACCCTTTATCAAAGGACACTCTTTGGGTGAACTTTAAGCCAGATGGGTCAAATGGAGAAATAAATTTTACAAAGATTTGCTTTAACCTTGACCACTTACTTTGCACACCCTCTACCCATGGTACCCATGGGCACTTGATGAAGTTTGAGCCAGATAGGGCCAAGGAGAGAGAATGTACACTCTGGACAAGAATTTCTTACCTTGATCTCTTATCTAGAAAATTGGTTCAAGGTCATTGCACACCCTCTACCCACAGGTACTCTATGGGCTAGGTAGGTCCAAGAGGAGAGGAAAATATACTTTGGACAAGGATTTTACACATAGAGGTTTTTGTAACCTCAACCTTTGTCCAAGAAAATTGGTTCAAGGTCACTGCACACCCTCTACTCATGGGCACTCTATGTGTGGAGCATTGGTGCTCATGGGTACTTCACTGGGTGAAGCATGAGACAACTGGGCCAAGGGAGAGAAAATATGATCTGGACATTTATTTTACACAAAGAGGTTTTCTGACCTTGACCTTTGATTGGATTTTGGTTCAAGGTCAATGCAAACCCTTTACCTAAAGGCACTCTATGAGTGAAGTATGAGCCTGACTGGGCCAAGGGGAGAGAAAGTATACTACTTACAAGAATTTTTTGAGCAAAGAAATTTTCTGACCTTGATCTCTTATCTACAAAATTGGTACAAAGACACTGCACACCCTCTACACACTGGTGCTCTTTGGGTGAAGTAAGAACCCAACTGGGCCAAGGGGATAGAAAATATGATCAAAACAAGGATTTTATGACCTTGACCTTTGATTATCGTTTCAAGGTCACTGCACACCCTCAACCCACAGGAAATCTATGCATGAAGTTTGAGCCCAACTTGGCCAAGGGAAGAAAAAATATGCTCAAGACAAATGAAATCGGATGGACAAAGAGATGGACAGACTGATCACTGTAGGACTTGCAGAGCATGGTCCTAACTAATCTCTGACTATTGATGCTGCTACAAGTACATGTACCAAACCCGTAAATCAGTTTTGAAGAATTTGCTTTTCTGCCAATTGAAAGATTCAATGAAAAGGAAACATTAACACTGTATCATACATAACTGTCAGCATCTTCTGTTTGACATTTGGTCTTCTGTTTGACATTTTGTTTTTCAATGTTGTATGAATGTCACACCTGTCATCTACATGATATATCATCAAGGTCTCAGCTAGATGACAACTGACTGCATTATTCACTTGTTTTTATCTAGTGATTCTTCTTACACAATTAGGTGTATTTACTATGTCCTTCACTTTTCTTACCATCTCTCCATTTAGGGTGAAAACTATGAATCTTGTAGTCATTTCCAAAGAAATCGTCAAAGGTGAACTTCTCTTTATGGCGTTCTTCTTCACTACCTGCAAAAAGCAATGAAATGTCAATGAGCTAAAAATTTAATGCTTTAAAAGTTTATGCCTTTCCAGTGTGTAAAAAATATTGCTCATGCAACCAGACCGTGCAGTTACGGTAATAATGTAGAGCAATGTAATGTACTACTGGGGTTTACAATATGCCGGTCTGTATATATGCAAATCAATTTATGCATACTGATAGTCACAAGCTGTGACCCTGCCATTTGCAACTATATTGGAATAAAATTACTGTAACATATAAACCTTAAGTCCTCTATAATATACAAAACACAAAAGAGTTTTGTATTAAAGAAAAGGATAAAACAAAAGGACTTAATTGCAGTGTGCAATCTATGATCTGGACATGGTTTGACATAGCCGTAGTCCAAGGTATCATATTTTTGAGCAATGACACACCTTTTCCTCAAGATCCATCAACTGACAGGGTTTGATCTCACAGCTAGTGTGAAATACATGATGTAGATATGAAAAAGCCAAAAGACAGACAGACAGACGGTTGGAAAAGCCTATACCATCATATTACAGTCCATGAAAAGATGGGCAAAATAAATAAGAATTGATAAAAATCTGTCAAACCTGATCGAAACTTGTTACAATTCAGCACTAAAGTACCATTTAAAAAAGACAGCAGAGTATACAAATATACAGCAATTAGCATATACTGTAAATGTATTGTATTTAGCGTGTACGATATTTGGCGGAAATTGATTTCTGAACAAGTTAGCGAAGATTTGATTAAGCACATTTCTTAATGTTCTTGTTTATGTATATATACGCAAGACATTTAGCATTGTACTTAAATTAGCGGAAGGTTCTTTCTGCCAAAAGTGCTAAAAAGAATACATAGCCAAACGTAATACATTTACAGAAATCTTCTTATCATTTTCTGTATACAGAGTCATCACACCTGCAATCAAATTATGCCCAGCTTAAATTCGCAAAGACTCTATTGTGTTGAAGAGATAATGCTGACTTCTTAAAATTTGCCCAATTGCAACGAGGGCAAAGGGGGCAAAATAAAAGTGTGGACAAACTTTTCCCTGTATACAATATCTAGAAGCAGTGTAGCAATCACTATAAACCCCACTTAGTATGATATCACATTATGAGGGTTAGTAGAATTCATTAATGATATAGCTGTATTATCTATCAAGCATCATGTTAACCATCAATGATACATCATCCTATAACTTAAGAATTCAAAATGTCATGAAACATGGATATAGCAATAATTAATACAAAATCACTAATGATAAAATATACTTACCAGGTATATCACTAATGAGTGTAAATATACATCCATTTCTGCAACGTTATATCTAATCATTAGTAAATTTTGTATCATTAGAAGATTTTGTATCATTGGTGGTTACTATAAAGCATTGTATGTATTATTTAATAGCAAACCAAAGCTTTTAACCACTATACATATTATATTAACTGGCAAGTCTGATTAATCCTCTTTTCTCTTATAAGCAATACCTTTCTTAGTGTCATCATCTACAAACATGGAATTATAAAAGTAACAAAAATTATCAGGAAAATGGAAATACACAAACCAATCAGGTACATTAGCATGTTATTTAAAAGAAATAAAAAAACTATAAACCTGTTCAAAAACATAAATAAATGCTTATACCTGTTATCCAAGACTACATAAAGACACAAGAGACCCATGGGCTACATTGCTCACCTGAGCACTTTGGCTAGAGAAAAGCAGAAAAGAGTTCAGTATTGAAAAATTTAAATATTTAAGTGCCCCATCCCCCAGAGGGGCAGGAGAGATCATGATTTAAACAAACTTGAATCTACACTACCTGAGGATGCTTTCATATAAATATGACTAATCATGGCCTTGCTGTTCCTGAGAGGGAGATTTTAAAAGATCTTGCTATATATATTCCTTTGTAAAATTTTGATCCCCTATTGTTGCCCACCCTACTCCAGGGCTCATGAATTGAACAGATTTGAATCTACACTACCCGAGGATGCTTCCATATAAATATGACTAATAATGACTTTGCTGTACTTGAGAAGAAGATTCTTTAAGATTTTTCCCTATGTATTCCTAGGTAAAACTTTGATCAGCCATTGTGGCCCAGTCCTAGCCGGAAGGGTCATGATTTGAACAAACTTAAATCTAAACTACCTGAGCATGCTTCCATATCAATATGACTAATCATGTCTTTGTTGTAGAAGTAGACTTTTGCAGATTTTTCAGATTTTTCCCTATATTCCTATTTTAAATTTTGATCCCCCATTGTGGTCCCCATCCTACCCCTGGGATCATGATTTGAACAAACTTTAATCACACTATGTAGCAAAGGTTCCATGTATGTTTGCACTTTTCTGGCCCAGTGGTTCTTGAGAAGATGATTTTTAAAAGATGCCAATAAATTTTCATTAATTCTTAATGATCTCCTTTTCACAAGAGGGCATGACCCTTCTGAATCATTTGAACAAACTTGAATCCTCTGAAACTTGATGCTTTGTGGCAAGTTTAGTTTAAATTGGCCCAATGGTTCTGGAATAGGAGTTGAATATGTGAAAAGTTTACAGATGGATGGACAGACAAACAGATGAATGGCAAACACAATATGATCAGAAAAGCTCACTTGAGCTTTTAGCTCAGGTGAGCTAATGAAAAGTTGTACAGTGTCTTAATGAAAAGAATTGCAACAAGTACTGGTTTTTCATTTTGTTTATTTCATTGTATATCTATTATATGTTCTTTAAATAAGCCCAATGTCATAAGTTGTTCATGATCATACCAAGAAAGAAAAAAATATCATCATTCCCTCACAGTGCTTTTTGACCCCATGATCACAAAACACAAAACATTCAGTTTTTGGTCTTGATCAGAAATTACGCAAAATACACATCCAAAACAAATGTCCTGAGACCATGAGTCATAATTTCAACAATACTTAGAAGAGGGTTCAATGCAAATACAGAAGTGATTCCAGAACAAGAATTTTAAAGAAATAGCACATTTTTAAAAAAAAAAACAAAACAAAAAAACATGACCAACTTACACCCTCCCTAAGGCTAAATCCTTTGCCCGGGGATCATAAATTAAAAAAATTGATAAAGGGCCAATTTGCTTTTTATAGTCAAGCAAACAATTTGTCTGTGAGTTTTGAAAAAAGTTATGCATTTTCAATAAAAGGCCAACTGCATATCTGTACCCTAAAATTTGAATCTTGGACCCAGATTTGACCAGGTCAAGTATTTCACATCTTGATCAAGAGCTTCTTGTTCATCATAATCACGAGGGAAAAAATCCTGTTACAATCCAATATCAAAGAAAAAGATTCTGAAGGTGCATTAATTTTGTGGTTTTTGCTATCACAGAAGAGCTAGAAGTGTGAAGGAAAGTAATCCCCCCTCCCCAGATGCTGCAGGTACCGGTACTTTAATTCTGGTCGGAATTTGCTAAGGTGACATTCAGAGATGAAAATGTTCAAAATGTTTATACACAACATTGCTCAAAGACTGACTGTAAGACATAACAATAAGTCACTGTTCTTATAAAACAGAGCAGTACAATTTTTTTTTTATAAAATGGACAAGTGCCAGTTATGAGCCTTGAATTTGTGACTACAAGGCTTTTTAATGCAATTTTTTTATATGCAAGACATTCAAATGAGACAGGTCTTAAAGGTTGTGAACAACAACTGAGCATAATATTTATGTCCAGCTTTTTGACATTGTAGGATACTCACAGGTGATATTAGATCACCTATTGGTATCTGACAATGGCTTTCTGAGTGGTAGTAATTTTATGCTGTACCTCTGATGTCATGTTACACTGCATTAGTACCTCAAAGTGAGGCTGGGAGAACTATCTCCCATTCATGATTACTTTAGCAGTGGTCAAACTAATTTTGATATCAATTTCATATATTTCAAGCTGTGAAATGTCTTTTATCCATGCTGTTCTACAGTAAAGCCAAATATATTCTATGAATAGAAGCATAACTGCGTGAACTTTGACCATGTTGCATACCGGTATTTCTTCATATTGACGTATGTATTAAGAAAATATCCACTTGAATGAGTGTACATTAACAAACCTAAATACTTCAAAGGAAACTAAAACAATCTTTTAATGCTACAATTTTAATATAAAATATCACTGTAAAGATAAAATCTCCAGAATGAATTACAGCTGTTTATCCCTATAAACATCTTGTTGATTTAATTTTCAAATTACAACATTCTTTCATCCATGGATCATTATCCAAAATGGCAAGCAAATAATTCATCTTTATAGACTATGATAGTAAAAAAACACAAAAATTTGATGTGATTAAATTAGATGAGTAATTCATTTATTGTAAGCACTCATTTTTTAAAAGCAACTTAATGTAATGCGTGGATCGAGTACCCCTTGTGAATACTGATCAAGTTAGTAGCCGTCGAACAGAATTAAATTGCTTTGCTGATAAAATTTGCATATTTACATACAGAAATTAGTTTTTCTCCTTGACAGTAAATTTCAATTCACCAGAGGCTGGCATGTTTTCTGGTGTTCCAAAAACAGTTCCAGTCACTGAATTTCTGAACTTCAAAAAGCCAGACCCATTTATTGTCTAAGATATTACTTCATGCACTCTGAACATTAATTATTACTGGCAGAGGTAATCACAAAATTTTTAAACTGACGTAAGTAAGAATTTGAATTATGTAAGTAAATGTATTTTTAATTTTTATATTTTTATGATATAAACTTGCAACATATCTTATCATTGTATTCTAACTGTTCAAAGCAATGATATGCATACTACTCATCCTCTATTTTATCTGGGTTTTTTTTTTTTCATCTAGTAATCATAATACGTGTATTTGTACTTCAAGTACATAAAAGCCGAGTCAGAACTCCATTCCTGTAAGCACTACATAACACAATGTAGATTATTAAACTTTCATGTTAAATACTCAAATCTGATTAGTTGAGATGTATTTAACAATTCGTAATGTTACCCTCAGCAATAGCAATGCACTTGACAATGGGTAACACAACGAAATCTCACATGCGTGTTAATTATGCGAGTACGATTCGCTGTAGAATTCTCAAAATGTCACTTGTACATTTGAGAGAAGATGAATAAAATTTACATCAATTAAAAAGCTTGTGTTCGATGTAGCTTGATTGAAAACAAATACTGTAAATCCCTTTTTATTTGCGAGAATTTTATTTTAGCATAATTACGAGAGACAGATTATTTGCGAAAATATTATTCTCGCATATAATAGTATTCCTAAAGATTTTATAGAGCAGTAACCACAATTCATGAAAATTTCTTTCGCTTTTAAGGAGTAAATGTTTATCTTGAATAAATACTGTAATAAATTTTAAGTGATCTACATGTACAGTAAAAGACAGACAAAAAAATGCTTGCGAGTGCAGAAATAACAAACATTTCAATGATTAAGGACTTTCTGAATGAGGAGGTGGGTCATTTTTTTTTTAACTTCCTTATTGAGAAAAACAAAAGTGGAGAGTGTGAAACCTTTCTAATTGTGAACTTACTTCTCCAATTTTTTTTTCTTCGCTGACTTAAATCAAAAAGACATTCAGTATAATAAAATAAATAGTGCCTGTTTTAGAGGGAAACAGTTGAAATTGACATCCCTCAGAAAACCATTGTCAACCTCCGCTGATGCATCTGTTGACAATGGTTTTCTTTGGGGTGTAAATTTCAATTGTTATTCTCCAAAACAGGCACCATTTATATATCATAACAACCCCCCCTCCCACCCCCACTTTTAGATGCTGTCTCCCATTAGTAACAAACAGTAGAGTCACAACATTTCTGAAACAATATCTTGACAAACTAGAAATATGTCCATAGAACATGAATGATCCATCCAGGGTTCATTGGTAATGTAACAGAAAATTTGTATTAGTGTATGAAGTTTGATGAAAATACCTTGAATAGTTTCTTTAAAACTGAGTTTAGTACATAATAAATAGTAAATTCAAAGGTCACTGGGAAGGTCAAGGTAAAAAAAAAAATGGAAACAGTTGATAAATTCTCACCAAATAATGTATCACTGCATAAGCTTACATAAAAACACATCTGGAATAGTTTCTTTGAGCTAAAACAAATTTGAGAAAAGTGAGGTCAAGGTCAAGGGAAAGATCAAGGTATAAAATGTTGATGCAATTGAAAAGCTCTCATCAATATGTATAAGCATAATTATAAAGTTTGATAAAAAGATCTTGAATTCTTTCTTTGAAACTAAGCTAAACACAAATTTGAAGTCAAGCTCAAAGGGAAAGTCAAGGTCAAAAATGTTGAGACCATTGAATAGCTCTCATTAATATTTACAAGTATATCATGTTTGATTAAAATATCTTAAATAGTTTCTTTGAAACTGAGCTTAATCCCATTTAAAGATAAGTGAGGTCAAGGTCAAAGGAAATGCCAAGGTCAAAAATGTTGATGCAGTTGAACAGCTCTGATCAATATGTATAAGCATATATGGTTTGATAAAAAAATCTTAAGTTTCTTTGAAATTGAGAAAATCACTTATTTAAGAAAGTGAAGTCAAGGCCAATAATAAAAGGAAAGGTCAACAAATGTTGATGCAGATGAAAAACTCTCATCAATATGTGTCAGTGAATGAAGTTTGATAATAATACATGTATCATGAATAGTTTCTTTGAAACTTAGCTAAACACAACTTTAAGAAAAGTGTGGTCAAGGTCAAAGGAAAGCTCAAGATAAAAAAATGTTGATGCACTTGAAGAGTTTTCATCAACATGTATCAGCACATAAAGTTTGATAAAAATATCTTGAATAGTTTCTTTGAAACTGACCTATAACCCAAAGTGTGACAGAAGGATGGAAGAATGGAAGGACGGAAGACAAACATTATTTGCCCAAGCCATATTCATGCTGGGGCATAAAAAAACTCTATTTGAAAACCTAAAGTGTGCTTTCTCAAAGGTATATGAATACGACAACTGTTGTTAAAATCAGTACTACATATAGCAAAATTCAATTGATTGACCCGAATCAGCTAACAGGACATCCTGTAAGAAAACAAGAGGCCCATGGGCCACATCGCTCACCTGAGTAACTTTGGCCATGCTGTTCATTACCAGACTTCCCCCCTTGTAATACCTATTGTGGCCCCGCCCTACCCCCAGGGGCCATGATTTGAACAATTTAGAATCTATACTACCCCAGGATGCTTCCACACAAGTTTCAGTTTTTCTGGTCCAGTGGTTCTTGAGAAGATTTTTAAAGATTTTTCCTATATATTTCAATGTAAAACTTGGGAATCCCTATTGTGCCCCCCCCCCCCATCCCTGGGGTCATGATTTGAACATTTTAGAGTGTACGCTACTTGAGGATGCTTCCACATAAGTTTCAGCTTTTCTGGCTCAGTGGTTCTTGAAAAGAAGATTTTTCAAGATTTTCCTATATATTTCAATGTAAAACTTGGATTCCCTATTGTGGCCCCGCCCTACCCCCCGGGGTCATGATTTTAACAATTTAGAATCTACACTACCCCAGGATGCTTCCACATAAGTTTCAGTTTTTCTGGCTCAGTGGTTCTTGAGAAGAAGATTTTTAAAGATTTTTCCTATATATTTCAATGTAAAACTTGAATTCCCTATTGTGGCCCCGCCCTACCCCCGGGGGTCATGATTTGAACAATTTAGAATCTACACTACCCCAGCATGCTTCCACATAAGTTTCAGTTTTTCTGGCTCAGTGGTTCTTGAGAAGAAGATTTTTAAAGATTTCTCCTATATATTTCAATGTAAAACTTGTATTTCCTATTGTGGCCCCGCCCTACCCCCGGGGGTCATGATTTGAACAATTTAGAATCTACATTACCCCAGGATGCTTCCACATAAGTTTCAGCTTTTCTGGCTCAGTGGTTCTTGAGAAGAAGATTTTTCAAGATTTTTCCTATATATTTCAATGTAAAACTTGGATTCCCTATTGTGGCCCCGCCCTACCCCCGGGGGTCACGATTTTAACAATTTAGAATCTACACTATCCCAGGATGCTTCCACATAAGTTTCAGCTTTTCTGGCCCAGTGGTTCTTGAGAAGAAGATTTTTTTATGACCCCACCCTATTTTTGTCTTTTCTTGATTATCTCCCCTTGTAAGGGGACTTGGCCCTTTATTTTAACAATTTAAACTCCCCTTCCCCCAAGGATACTTTGTACCAAGTTTGGTTAAAATTGGTCCAGTGGTTCTTGAGAAGAAGTTGAAAATGTGAAAAGTTTACAGACGGACGGACGGACGGATGGACAGACGGACGGACGACGGACAACGGGTGATCAGAAAAGCTCACTTGAGCTTTCAGCTCAGGTGAGCTAAAAACTTAATCTGCAGTTTCAAAACATAGGCACTTGTTTCTATAGAAAAAAGTTCATCCCCTTTTTATTACAGAAACAAGTACCTGTGCTTCCAAAGCATCCCTAACTAGCTCTGTAGAGCTTTACAAAAATGCCCAACATGAAACAAAAAACAAATTTGATATAGACCGAGTCTGAGGCTTACCTGGTGTGACAAGGATGATAGCAGTGATAATGAGGGCACACACAATCAAAATCACCAGGAGGGCAATGGCAATCCCCCTCCAATTTCTCTGCTGGGTTGTTCCCCCAACCAGCTCCTAAAAAAAAAAAGAGAAAAGTTTTTTAAGGAAAAGAAATTATAGTATTAGTCGACTCTTAAATATGAAGTCCAACTTTGGACATTTAGATTACCCTGTCTTTCTCCATGTAGAAATCTGCAAAAAATTAAGCCTCAGTCAATAAAAGAAACTGTTCTCTCTAAACTTTTCAGAAAGTAACTTTTTGTTGTTTCTTAAAACCTCACTTCAACATATATTACACTTTTATCAAGTACTCTTCACAGGGATGCAATTTAAAGTACATACACAAAGCAGATTCTTATAATTCTAGTAACTTCAACAACAAAAAAAAAACATTAAAGGAAGCCAACTTTCATGTACTTAATCAAATTGTGTTGCTCAAAATAACTAAGAAATAATTAAATAATCTATCAGACTTGGAAAAAAGTTCAAATTGCATTACTCTTCAATTCCGTCCATAACAACAAAACCACAAAAATGATGAAAAAAAAAGTCAAATACAATACCACATTTTTTCCTACCATATGCCGATTATAACAAAAACACTAAGTGAAAAACACTTCCAAAAGATTACCGTAGCCTCCGATATTTGCATAATAGTGAGACGGATTTCAAGAATCTCAATTTCAATCCATTAGAAATAAAAAAAAAAAAAAACCAGCCAATATATTTTGTATGTGTTCTCAAACTCCAGGGCACAAAAAAACAAAAATATACAGATGCTAAGATTTCCTTAGCAATGCATTCTGGAAATTGATGGATTCTCAATTCCAATATGCTGCGCTCAGGTTGAAATCATTCACAGTATAAGTGGGATTTACGTAGAGTTCTATTATAATGATTTACCGTAGAAGATTCCATTTTCATGACTGATAGCTTAGTTTATTACATAAATTTTATAATGAAACACGGAACATGTTGATTCCCAAATCAATTTTAGATCCGTAAACTGTATAGCACACACGTGGGATGAACTCGATATGGGAATTAATTTTCACAGTTTTATACACAGCTGATGAAAAACAAGTGGGATGAAATTTTCTGTTTTTTTCTCTTTAACAAAGCATTATTGAAGAAATGGCATAAGTACTTTGTTATGAAAGGGCAACCACCTAAATATTATACCATCGGTTGGCAATATAAAATCATTATCCCAAATCCCAATAAAAACAACACCAGTGTACATTTTAATATCTAAGTTGAAGAATTTGTAACAATATACCTGATCACCATCACTCTCCACACTAAGACTCTTCTTCATTCTTTTGTCTATCATAGTTTTTCTTTAACTTTTAATTAAAAGAAACTATTTCCTTTCAGGATCAGCTGTGTTGCTTTTTTGCTGACCCTTCTCAGATATTTCTGTTTCAGAGGAAAATCACCGTACATATGCAACAATTAATATCCATAAAGTTTTTGATGAAAATTTATATATCACTGTAGATCACTTAACAATATGTACTTAATTCACACATGTACAAAGGCTAATTTACAGAATACAAGTCCAGATTCCATTATTAAAGGCAGTCAGAAAATTAAATCAAACTTGCTGCTTTCTCCAGGAATTGATATCAGAATTCATGGCTAAGCAAAGAAGACATAAGGAAATGAACTGCAGGATGAGTCAATGTCTATAAGCCAGGCTGAAGCGTAGCTCAATACTAAAAGCGAACCCCTGTCTTCTGGATGTCCTTAATTGCAGCAAATCTTGGAGGAACCGTGGAAAGAATTGTCAATAATTCTCAGATCCTAACTGCCATGACACAAAACTTCTGTCACAGACACATCGATTCAAGCTCGATTCAGGCTTTGGTTGTTAATTATTTTTTGGCCATTTTGAGACATTGCCTCTATGGATCATCCATCACGTCTCCGCAGGGAATACAAGAAGCAGTGCCTTGGGATCTCTTTTAGTAACTGTCAGATGCTTGCCCATTCCGGATTTCTTTGGGAAAGACATTAAATATTTTTTTCGCATACAAAGGATGCTCGCTATTTGTCATAATCGTTAACAATATGCATCATCATTCAAGCAAAGTGCTTGGAGAAAAAATCTTAATGCACGATAATAGGAAAGTTTGGAGGCTAGTACTTTGTTCCTTTTCCCTATGCTAAAGACATTAACTCACTCAGGAAATTAGAAGAGAACATTATTCTCAATTATAAAAAGAAGGTTTTTTTGGTTAAAAATGTTTTTCCAACCCTGCATCTTTACAGTTAAATGATAAAAGTATTTCCCATTGTAATAAGAGAGCAAAGAATCTTGCAGGTGTTGAAATGATATTCTCTTTTGGGAAGTCATGGCATTCTTAATCAATATTCAAATGAAGGATATCTGCTGATTCAGCCATTTTACAAAATATAAATTTGCTTTAAAAAATTTTTTGCAATGTACTTCAGTGAAAAAATAATGGGGCCAAAATTTCTTAGAATAAACAGTATTAAAACAGTAATGTGTAATATTAATGTATAAAATGTCGAAGTGAATATAATTTGCAGCTACACTATAAATGTCACATTTTTAAGTTCACTGTTGGCAATGTAACTAATGTATGGGAGGTGCATTGATTTTAAGATAGTTATATTTTTGAAAAGTATTTTTCAGGTATTTTCCAATATTTATTTTGCCAATGTTTTGTCAATATTAACCATACCAATAAAATCCAGGCTTATACCTTCATAACAGCATTAATTTTGAGTAACAGTCTGAACTACTTCTTTGTATCCTTTTGGTAGTAATTAACTGTGGCTAATTTATTGAAAAGGAAGAGAAAACAGCTGATGCCAGAGTGACTGAAGTGGAGAGTTTTATCTATTGTAATTATACAGGTTTAAGAATATGGTGTCAGAGGTTTGGACCTACAGTCTATGGTGCGGACTAGCTACCAATAGTCCATCAAACCTGTGGTATTAAGCAGAAACAAGAGGCCCATGGGCCACATCGCTCACCTGAGTAACTTTGGCCATGCTGTTCATTACCAGACTCCCCCCTTGTAATACCTATTGTGGCCCCACCCTCCCCCAGGGGCCATGATTTGAACAATTTA